>NC_056740.1:455322493-455332493 GCF_019279795.1 Protopterus annectens
ATGTCTCCCTGTCCTCCTTCCTCTGTCCAGATGTCACACCAAGCACCTTTCTAGCTGTCTCCCTTACCACCACTGCTGTGGCTGCCCAGCTATCTGGTAATTCTTGACTGCCTCCCAGTGCCTGTCTTAACTCTTCCCTGAACTCCACCTTACAGTTATCCTTTTTCAGCTTCCCCATTTGATCCTTGGTGCTGCCCTCCTTCTCCTCCTGTTCTTGATTGCCATTGTCATCCTACAGACCACCCAGACCACCATCCTATGCTGCCTAACTACACTTTCTCCTGTCACCACTTTACAGTCTCCAATCTCCTTCAGACTGGCTCTCCTGCATAGGATATAACCCACCTATGTGCATCTTCCACCACTCTTGTAAATCACCTTATGCTCCTCCCTCTTCTTAAAATACATATTCACGACAGGCATGTCCATCCTTTTCACAAAACCCACTACATCTGACCTTCTGCATTCCTTCCTTAACACCATACCTACCCATCACCTCCTTATCCCCTCTGTTCCCTTCACCAACATGCCCATTAATATCTTCTCCAGTCAGCACTCTCTCACCCTTGAGTACACTCTCTACCACTTCATTCAACTCGCTCCAAAATCTTTCTTTCTCATCCATCGCACACTCAACTTGTGGAGCATATGGGCTAACAACATTCATCATTACACCATCAATTTTCAGCTTCTTAAACATCACTCTATCTGGCACTCTTTTCACCTCCAAAACACTCTTGACATACTGTTCCTTCAGGATAACCCCTACGCCATTTCTCCTGCCATCCACACCATTAGCAGAACAACTTGAACCCGCCTCTAATACACCTGGCCTTACTCCCCTTCCACTGGTCTCTTCATGTACAATATTCAACCGTCCTTCTTTCCATCATGTCAGCTCGCGCTCTTCCTTTATGAGACATACCATGAACATTCAAAGTTCTTACCCTCATTTCCACACTCCTAACTTTCCTCCTCTCCTCCTGTCTGTGGGCAAGCCTTCCCCCTCTTTTTCTTCTTCTCCTTCGGCCAACAGTAGCCCAATTTCCATCAGCATCCTGTTGGCTAACAGTAGTGGAAGTGGTCATTATTAACTCGGGCCTTGGCCAATTTGATATGGAAATCTGTATAGTTGTCCGGATATTTGAGCTGGCAAAAATATTACACTAGATGCCCTTCCTGATGTAACCCTCGCCATTTATCCAGACTTGAGACCGGCCTGAAGAAATACACTGGCTTGTGCATCCCCCGGTGGCTGGGTTAGATCACAGATGTTTTTCTAAGGGAAACAAACCACTTGGTCACCAGGAAAAAAACAAAAAAAATGGATGCAAATTAAACACATTAAAGTGTGGGGGCTCCACCCCCACCCCCCTAACTAAATATACCAACTGCAAGATTGCACTACACTGGGGAAAAGGGTAAAGTTTGCGCTTGTGACCAAGTGGTTTGTTTCCCTTAGAAAAATATCAGTGATCCGTTGCTTCGATATAGTAATGATTCAGTGAAGCCATCTCACATTTTAGCGGTTCAGGTGAGTGCAACTTTGATTAATGGAATTCATATATATATATATATATATATATATATATATATATATATATATATATATATACATATTTATATACATGCACACACAAACACACGTCTATATATATATTTATTTATTTTATTTTACAGTTTGTTTACCGGGGTAGCCCGTTTTCAATGGAGTTCCGTAAAGAAAAACTCCATGGACAACAATATAATATGACTTCAGTGCATTTACATTTATGTAACACTACTGAAGAATGATGGTATTACACAACATGAGTAAAAATCCACGATTGCAGTGAAAATACATTCAAAAAAGCAAAAGGTAAAATTACACACACACACACACACACACACACACACACACACACACACACACACACACACACACACACACACACACACACACACACACACACACACACACACACACACACACACACACACACACACACACACACACACACACACACACACACACACACACACACACACACACACACACACACACACACACACACACACACACACACACACACACACACACACACACACACACACACACACACACACACACACACACACACACACACACACACACACACACACACACACGTCCATATTCCTGTTAGATTTGTTAGAATGTGAAATAAAACGGGTGACATTACAGTTTTACATGAAATCTTAGCAGAGTTAAAGTACGATGGGAGATAAGAGGTGTTAATTGTTGAATGTAAGAAGGGGGGACAATAAGAAAACAAAAGTAGAGTGGGAGCAAATGAGAAAAATGAAGATGCTGGTAGTCAGAGACGCTCAGTGTGATGAAGGGAAGAGAGAAGTAAAGGAGGGTGAGAAATAGGGGGGGGGGTGACTCGTGTGGAATGAGAGCAGGAACATTCCCAGGGGGTTTTCAGGTGGGAATGAAGCAGAGTCTTAAAGTAGAGTGGCCGTCTGTAGTATGAATCAGAGGTGGCAGGGAGTTCCAGAGGTGAGCTAGGGAAAAGGATAGCAGGTGTCTGCCCGGAGGATGAGCAGACTTGTGCAGTTCAAGCAAATTCTGGTTATTGGATCTTAGAAGTCTGTTGGGTAGGTGCATTTTGAAGGAAGATGCAAGGGAGGGGCAGATGGAGGGATTAAAGATGAGTTTATGGGCTTGAGTAAGTTGAATGTAGGTAAGATGGTCGGGAAGTTCAAGCCAATTTAGTTTGTGTGGCATTGCAGGGGTGAGAGGAGGATTTATGGTCGGTAGCAAACTTAGACATTTTGTTATAACAGGAGGGTAGCTTTGTTTTTAGAGAAGATTGAAGGTTGGTAAGAAGTGTGGTACCACATAAGAGAGAAGGAATGAGAAGGTGTTGGAGAGTACAAGTTTGGTAGTGGGGGTGATATACCGGTTATGGCAGTAGAGCATGCCTAGTTTCTGGTGGATTTTCTTTATATTGGTTAGTAGGTGGGTATCAGAGTTTAACTGTTTATCAATAAGGACTCCTAGAAGCTTTGCATGGGATGCTACTTCGAGAGAGTGATTGTTTTGACTAGAAATGGAGAATGACTTCTTGTCTATAACGGTACCTTTTGAAGGGGAAAATAACATAATTTTAGTTTTTGATGCACTGAGTGATAGGAGGTTGTCTACCATCCAACATTTGGTATAAGAGAAAGCATCCTGAGTTAGTTTTAAGAGAGTGGAAGTGGAAGCGAGGGAACAGATGATCGTAGAGTCATCTGCATATTGAATCAGTTTAGCACTAGGAATGTTTTGGTGGAAGTCATTTATGAAAAGGTTGAACAGTAGGGGACCGAATATGGAACCCTGGGGTATGCCTGTAGGTATATTAAGGAAGGAGCAGGTGGATTTTTTCCATTTGACAGCTTGTTGTCTGTCGGAGAGGTAACTAGAAAACCAGCTGAAAGAAGAGCGGGATAGGTTTAGATTACAGAGTTTAGATAAGAGAAGGTTATGGGAGATGGTGTTAAAGGCCTTGGAAAGTCCAGAAGCAGGATGGACACTAGACAGCTGGAATCCCAGGCTTTGTTGACAGTTTCGAGGAAGTAGATGAGAGTGGTGGCAAGGTCAAAAACCATGTTATGTGGGGGTAAGTAGGTAGTTGTCTGTGAGATAGGATAGCAGTTGAAGGTGGATACACTTTACTACAACTTTTGCAATGGGGATAAGATAGTGATTGGCTGGAAATTGGGAATGTTGTTGTTATTACCTTCTTTGTGAAGGGGAATGATATAGGCCTTTTTCTAGAGTAGGGGTACATAGTTTTCTTGGACTGAGCGGTTTATTAGAATGTATATGGGAAAGGCAATGGCATCAGCAGCAATTTTGAGAAAGTAGGAAGGAAGGTCATCGGGGGCATTTGAGCATGGTTTCAGTTTCCAAACGAGTTTTTTTTATGATGGAGATAGGAATGGGTTTGATAGTGAGGGAAGGGGGTTGGGAGGTGGTAGTGTTAGGTGAGGGATTGATAGTAGGAGGTGGAAGTGAAGCTTTGTTGGGGAAGGAAGTAGTTAGTTTGTCTATAGAATCAATAAAGAAGGAATTAACTTGGGTGGCTAAGGAGAGGTCTGAAACATCTGGTCAGGGCAGGGATTGTCTCTTTTGCCAGGATTGAGGACTGTGGAGATGCCATTCCAGATTTTTTTGGGGTTGGTCTTGTGGTTATTTTGAGGGGTGGAGAAGTAGGATCTGTGGTCAGGTGCAACAAGTTTTTTTTATTTTCTTACATAGTAGCTCATATTCAGTCAGGGTAATATTGGTTTTATTTTTCTGGTAATGTTTCCAGGCTTTGTCACGGAGATGCATAATGGTTGTAGTTTCTTTGCTTAACCATGGGACAGTTTTACTTTTAATTATTTTGGTTCTGGAGGGAGCAAGGTTATTTAACCAGTCTAAGAATGTAATATTAAAGTAGGCTACTGCATTATCTAGGGAGAGGGTTTTTGGAGGACTCCAGGTTGTGTGTTTTAGAGAGCTGGTGAAGGTTTCAGGGTTGAAGTTTTTGAGAAAGTGGGAGGAGATATAAATGTGGGATAGTTGTAAGGAGGAGGGAAGGTGACGAGCGAAAGAGGGAAGATGATCGCTAAGAGTGTCAGGTAGGATGCCGCTGTCAGAGATGTACTTGGGGTGGGAAACAAGAATCCAGTCAGGAGTAGTACCAGAGGAGAAGAGTTTCCAGAGCCTAGTAGAGGTTATTAGTTGTGAGAAGTTGTACAAGTTTATGTTGTGTGGAGAAATAGGAGACTGAATATCGGTCCAGTTAATATTAACGTCACCGAGGATTATGATCTCGTTGGTAATGTTAGAGGAGAACAAGGAGATGACATCATCAAGAATGGGAATATTGTCTCCTGGGGGAATGTAAAGAGCGGCTGCACATATGTGTTTGTTTCTATTCATCTGGAGGAGGGCCAGGGTTAGTTTGGCATTGGTGCACTGGGGTATGGGATTGGTGAAGGGAGTAACTGTAAGGGAGGAGGAGTAGAGAAGACTTACTCCACCAACTTTTTTGAGGTTCCTGTCATTTCTAATTATATTGTAGTTGGGGGGAGTGATTTCAGGATCTTTTATGTGTGGCTTTAACCAGGTTTCAGTAACAGATAGGATATCTGGGTTGTTATGTTGGAGCCAGGGATGGAAGTTTGGAATCTTGTTACATAAGCTGCGAGCATTCAATGTAGTGAAAAGGAGGGATTTGCTGGATGAGGGGGGAGAGTGAAGGGATGGGTTTGAATGAAGAGACGGAGGGGGACAGGGTTTGGACGAATGTAACCAGAGAGAAGGTTGGTAATAAGTTGATGAATAGGTTCATAGGTTCATAGGTTCATAGGTTCATACTAGGCTATCTGCCCGAGGGCATTTACAAGCCTAGCCCATCGCCCTTTAGTATGGGGAACTATACCCATTATTTTGCTGTGCCTCTGTCGAGCAGTGACACTGAGGTAATCCCTGGGGTATATCTGTGATCTCCCATCCATTGGTCAAGATTTCTCTTGAACAAGGCCAGTGCTCTGCCTCACATGTACCGGGATTTTGTTCCACAGCATAGGAGTCTTTGGGTGATGAATCTATCCCTCCAGCACGTCCTATTAATAGCCGTGTCGAGGTTTAAGTCTCCCACCCTTGTGGCTCTGATGGATCTAGATTTTTGAGGTGAAGCATATTCATCAAATCTGGGTTTGACATGGCCTTGTATGTTAGGCAAAGGTCACCTCTGAGCACTGAATAGAGCTGGAGTTCTTTCAGTCGGGCAGCATAGGACAGATTTTTGAGACCCTTTATCCTTTTGGTGAGGAACTTTTGTGGCCTCTCCAGCTGCTGCAAGTGTCGGGTCAGATACATCCCGAATGGGGCATTGTACTCAATCATTGGTCTGATGAGTGATGAGTAAAGGGAGACTATGACCTCCCTTGATCTAGATGAGAATCCCTTCATGATAAGGTGGGCAATGTAGAAGGTCTTCCTAACTACTTTAGCTACATGGGTGTCGAATGACAGACTACTATCAACCTGGGTCCCCAGGTCCCTGATAACTTCTTCTGTGCTCAGTGGATTGCCACCTATTTGATAGCTAGGGGTAACCTTGTTTTTCCCAAAGGGTATGACTATGCATTTTTTGGCATTTAACTTCAGGCCGTGGCTCTGGCACCAGTTATCCGTTTCTGTGAGACCCTTCTGAAGGATATCTGTGTCAGATGTGTTTTCTACTATCAGTTTGCAGTCATCTGCAAACTTTGTCAGCCATAACCCTCCTGTGTTTGCTTGTACTTCGGAAAAGTAGATGCCAAACAAGAGTGGGCCCAGGACTGAGCCCTGTGGGACACCACTTGTGACAGGTTTTGAGTCTGACATGGCGCCAGCAACTCTGACCCTGTGGGTTCTGTCACTCAGCCAGTTTGCAACCCATCTTGTGATGTATGGGTTAACATTTAAGCTGATGAGTTTTTCAATGATACCCGAGTGGGGTATTGTATCGAAGGCCTTAGCCAGATCGAGGTAGGCTGTATGGACTGCCTTTCCTCGTCAATGGCTTTGGTGACTGTTTACAAGAAGTCAACCAAGTACGGAAGGCATGATCTGCCTTTGACAAAGCCAAACTGGGTTGGATCCAAAGTCTGCAAATTCCTATGTCTTTATTTATGAGGTCCATTATGATCCTCTCCATGGCTTTGCAGATAAGGCTTGTCAAGCTAATGGGCCGGTAATTTCCAGGGTCGGTGGAGGCACCGCCTTTGTGAAGTGGGACCACAGTTGCAGTCCGAGGTAAGACTTAGATTAAACAGCTGTCCTAGCTGTGGGTTTAATTCCTCATTGAGTTCGTGGAGCACACAGCCGGGGACACCATCAGGTCCCATGGATGCTGTGTTTTTGCTTTGGAGAGAGCAGTTCTCACTTGGGCTGGAGATGTTTGGGTGGCTGCAATCGTTTGGTATAGATATCTCTCCTTTTGGGGGGGAGGGGGAGAAGTTTGCACTGAACCTGTCAGCCAGTATGTTGGCAATGTCTGTAGGATCAGTAATCTTCACATCATTTTGAACTAGTTCTGAGCATATCTGGGAGTTTCCTCCTAGGTTTCTAACATAGCTAAAGAAGGCCTTATGATTGTCTTTTGAGTCTTTAGCTATTTTTCTCTCGAAATTTGCTTTGGATGATTTTATGAGAGCTCTTAGTTTTTACTTATAGTGATCAAGGGTGTCTTACCTTTTAAGGATTTTGCTCTATCTTGTAGTAGCTTCCTCCTTTTATTGTAGAGTTTGTTTATGGCTGGGGTCCACCAGACTGGACGCTTGCCTTTGGTACTAAGAGTCTTTGTTTTGTTTGATCCATGCAGTCCTGCAGGTGCTGGTAGAAGGTGTTTGTAAGTGATTCAGCTGCTTGAGTACTGTTTTCCGGGCCTTAAAGGAGACCACACTAGTCTTTAGAAGTGTGAAGTCGGCTTTTGAGAAGTTCTTTACTGTGGTCTTTTTCAGGTGGGTGGGATGAGGATCTCCAGCGAGATTAGTTTGTGATCTGATCTCACCAGTGAGGGGTATACTTCGGTGTTGAACATTGTGCTCCCATGTTCGTGATGATGAGATCAAGTATGTTATCTCCTCTTGTGGGGATGGTGACTAGTTGTTCCATGGCATTTGAGTTTATGAATTCCAGGAACTTTTGGGCTAGGGTGTTTGGGCTTGAGTAGTGTTCCCAGTCTATATTAGGGTAATTGAAGTCACCTAGTATGATGGTGTTTGGTGATACATTTATCCCCTCTAGTGTTTTCAGGAAGGCCATGTGAGGTTCCTGAGTTTGTAAGGGTGGCCTGTAACATGCTACAATTTGCAGAGCAGTCTTGCCTATGGTTAATTGCACCTGGATGGTCTCCGATGCATACCAGTCTTGAGGTGTGGGTGTCCTTGATGAATATGGATACCCCCCCTCCTTTCTTGGTATTGTCCGGATTTTGGGGCCGGAACGCATGATATGAATATGTGAAAAGAGGAATTTAGAGTGCTTAGTGTCCTGTTTGAGAGTCGGGTGTTGTGTTATAGGAGTGTTGTTAGGGTTTAGGGATGAGAGGCCGTGAACACAAGTGAGTCTATAAGGGAACAGGAGGTGCTATTAAAGTAATAGAGATGAGGGGATATAGTGATTGTGGGGTGTTTAACATATGTGGGGTATGTAGAAGTTATATGACAGGAGGGAGAGTGATTAAAATCTGGAGGACTGGTGAGAAGATGAAGGTAGATTATGAAGAGAAGAAGAGGAAGGAGTACAAAGGAGGTGTGTTTTAGAAACATAATGGTGTTTGAGTATTAAAAAAAAAAAAAAAAAAACAACCAACAATCGAAAAAGCAGCTCCCCTGAATGAAACACCACGATCCACAGTATCCAAATCCTTTATTGAGCGAAGTACATACGCAATAGGTTAAGCACTTTCATCTACTCAACATAGATTTCTTCAGAACAACTTACATACTCAATACTACACTTTAAATACTTTCTAAAAGCCCGCCAAAAAAAATAATTATCTAATTACCTAACCAATCAAGCATTCATTAAAATTTAAAAGCACAAAACAACAATCTCATTTTTATCATATAAACTGATGAATAATTATATAATTAAATAAAGTTCATTAATATAATACTAAAACCTTCATAAATTTGAATGTGATAAAAATCCTTACTAATAAATATAATATAGTCCTATATATTAAATTGATAAAATGTATACATAAAGGACTAACGAACAACATAAATTAATTCATATACCATAGTTTAATTTCTTAATAAAGGTTTGGTGGGAATATACTCATTGATGCCTGGTGGACTGGCTGCATTCAGTCTAATCTGCCATTGAATCTCTTTCTCCCCTAGGATAGATTTGATATCACACCCCCTAGGGGTGTTCCTAACCACTTCTAGAATGGCAAATTTGAATGAGTTACAGCCCTCACTCTCTACCAGGTGCCTATATAATGCATTATTCTTGTCCTTCTTAATGCAGTATGTATGGTCATATATTCTATTGCGTAACCGTCTGTCAGTTTTCCCAGCATAAAAACTAGGACAAGACATACATTTTCCCAGATATACTATATGTTGGGTCTGACAGTTTCCTTTTTTGAAAAATATTTTACTTTTGATGTTGTTGTCCAGATGCAAACTGTCAGTCTGTAAAATAAATGAGCATTGATTACAGTGCCCACATGGCTTGGTCCCTGTCGCACTTTTATTCCCATCTTTATAATGATTATTAGTTTTAACGTCGATCATTCTCTTTAAATTCATCCCTGTTTTGTAGACGAAGGTAGGTTTATCTCCTATTTTATCACTAATCCCTTCATCACAAGTTAGTATATTCCAGTTGGTCTCCAGAATATTCCTGATTTCTCCCACATGTTGTCCATACTGTAGTATATAGGCCTTATGATAATTATCTCCTATTTGTTTTTTGTTAGCCTGATTGTGTGGTGTAATTTCCCTCCCCAATAAGGGTGGATATTTATTTCCCCATTCATTAGTCACATATTCTGTGACATCCTTAACCATTGATGATGGATAGCCCCTTTGACTAAACAATTGGCCAATAAATTTCATTTCTTCAATCATGTCATCCTTTCTGGAAGTCATTCTAGCTGCCCTAATACATTGCCCTTTCAGTGTACTTTTTTTCTGCTTATATGGATGATTACTTGAATATTGCAGATAGGCATTACAGAAAGTGTCTTTCCTGTATATCTTAGACTGGAAAGTAGTTCCATCAGTAAAAATGTATGTATCTAAGTAACTGATACCTGTCTTACTAGTATTATGTGTAAATTGTAAATAGGAAGTAGTTCCATTAATATATTCTATAAATCATATCAGATTCTTCTCCTTTCCTGTTCATAAAATAAATAAATCATCCAAATATCTGACATAACAAGCCATTTGCTCCATCCATGGTGTATATAGGATGTATTCCTCCTCCCAATCT
>NC_056740.1:455337493-455492493 GCF_019279795.1 Protopterus annectens
GGTTGGCTAACAAAGGGGTTACGAGAGGAGTTGCAATAGCAAAGAAGAAGGTGTCAGAGACACTCTACCAGCTTCTGGAAAGTGACTCAGTAGGTGGCACAAAGAAACTCTATCAGGCTGCAAGACTAAGGCAGAAAGATGAAAGCAGTCAGACACTCTTTATAAGGGATGCCAGCAACAGCCTGCTTACCAGTCCACAGAAACTGTAATGCCCCAGACACAGCCGGCAATGAGAGAAGAGGAAGAGCCCCCGACACAGCCTGCAATGAGAGAAGAGGAAGAGCCCCAGACACAGCCTGCAATGAGAGAAGAGGAAGAGCCCCCGACACAGCCTGCAATGAGAGAAGAGGAAGAGCCCCCGACACAGCCTGCAATGAGGGAAGAGGAAGAGCCCCAGACACAGCCTGCAATGAGAGAAGAGGAAGAGCCCCAGACACAGCCTGCAATGAGAGAAGAGGAAGTGCCCCCGACACAGCCTGCAATGAGAGAAGAGGAAGAGCCCCTGACACAGCCTGCAATGAGAGAAGAGGAAGAGCCCCCGACACAGCCTGCAATGAGAGAAGAGGAAGAGCCCCTGACACAGCCTGCAATGAGAGAAGAGGAAGAGCCCCCAACACAGCCTGCAATGAGAGAAGAGGAAGAGCCCCCAACACAGCCTGCAATGAGAGAAGAGGAAGAGCCCCCGACACAGCCTGCAATGAGAGAAGAGGAAGAGCCCCTGACACAGCCTGCAATGAGAGACGAGGAAGAGCATCCCCCTATAGAAGAATTAAGGTCACCACTAAGGAAAATGAAGTCAGGAAATGCAGCAGGCTCAGATGAGGTCACAGCAGGCTCAGATGAGGTCACAGCAGATATAATCAAGATGTTGGTTGAGTTAGGGGAGAAATGGCTCCTGAGGGTACTAACAGCAGTATGAATAGAAAGGTATATCACATATGACAGGAGAATAAGCATATTAGTGTCAGTGTATGAGAACAAAGGGCACATTTATAAATGTGGGTAGTACAGAGACATCGGACTCCTGCCACGCTACATGACATTTCTGGAGAGTGGGACAGATAAAGTAATATAAAAAGAAGTAGAAAGTAAGATTGGAGATGAGCATTTTGGACTCAGATTAAGATGCAGCACAAATTATCCAATTTTTGCAGTGAGACAGATAGCTGAGATGATGAAAAAGTCCAACTGGGCATTGCTAGACATGGAGAAAGCATATGACAAAGCTGCATGTAAGCTGATTTGGGAAGTCCTTCAGTGGTTCAAAGTCCAAGAAACATTGGTAGAATTAGTAGAGGCTATGTACAAGGACCCAGTAACACAAGTATGAACAGTGTTTGGAGTTGCAGAAGGATTTCCAGTAGGAGTGGGTATGTATTAGGTTTCAGCTATGAGCCCATTTCTGTTCATTCTGCAGACAGGTTGGAGGAGGTCAACAAAGCTGCCATATGCAGATGATGTGGTATTACAGGCAGCCTCTAAACAAGAACTTCAACAAATAATAGGGGAATGGAATGCAAAACTGTAAGTACATGGGATGAAACTGAGTACAGATAATACAATTGTCATGGCAGCAAATGGGAGAAATCAGAAGTTGAAAATTGATAAAAGGGAAAATGGTGGAACAGGTTAATAGCCTCAAGTATCTGTGAGTGGTTGAGGAAAAGGGAAGTCTGAATGCGGAGGTCAAAGCTGCAGTCAGAGGAGCTGCAGCCCACTGTCATAGAGACAGGGAATTGTGTGACAAAAGAATGCCAAAAAAGCTGAAACCTAAGGTGTACAAAACAATGGTAACCCATAATATTATATGGGATAGAAATCTAGGCAGTAAAGACAGAATGGTTGAGGAAGCTAGAGGTGATGGAGATAAAGTGACTGAGACAGTTGGCAGGATGCACACTGTGGTGCAGATGAAGAAATGAGGACATCAGAACAGAACGCCAAGTAGCTCCAGATGCAGAGAAGGTGAAGTAGAACAGATTAGGGTGGTTCAGGCACATGTGCAAGAAATCAGAGGACAATCTGGTGAAGAAGATTTGGGACAGACAGGAAGAAGGCAAGAGTAAATGACTGTATCCAGAAAGAGAAGGATGGATTGTGTGAGAGAAAACCTGCAACAATCAGGCATGACTTTCAAAGAAGGTAGGAGAGTGGAACTGAATCGAGAGAGAGATGGCAACACTTAATGCAACACTCCTACGTGTGTGTGTGTGTGTGTGTGTGTGTGTGTGCGTGTGTGTGTGTGTGTGTGTGTGTGCGTGTGTGTGTGTGTGTGTGTGTGTGTGTGTGTGTGTGTGTGTGTGTGTGTGTGTGTGTGTGTGTGTGTGTGTGTGTGTGTGTGTGTGTGTGTGTGTGTGTCTAATGCCGAGTAATTATCCTGTTAAGAGGAAGAAGGAAGGAATAACAGCAGCCAGAGAAAATCAACTCAGACAGTCAGCAGTACTTAGACTCGAACACTAAACGTTTGAGCTTTTAGAGCACAGCACAGCATTACTACAGAGTCACTGTGATTGTCCAGATAGTCAGCTTTTCTTAAATATGGGAGCATAAGAACCTTCTTTTTTATATTATATAATTTTGTGTTAACCATTTAAATGAATGGCCTAATGGGGCATCCACTGAGAGTTTAGTCAACGTACTGAACATTTGCTTGGGACATGGCAGGAAATCCGAATACCAGATAAAATCAGTCCAGTCTCTCACAGTAATATGAAATCTTGCATTCTCAGTACCTGAAAATCAAGAATGAACCTTAGACCTTGGAGGTGTAGCATTAACCACTGTACCTCTGTTTAACTAACTACAGCTGAACACCTGCTTTGAGAAAGCACTCTTACAGAGTCTCGTTACTGCATTTTTACTAGGTTCATAGGTTGGTACTAGGTTATCGGCCTAGGGCCTATACAAGCCTAGCCATAACAATTCCCTGGCTATTTCTTCCCACACTATTTACTTCCCTAGACCCCTGTCTAGCAGGGTGACTAACATGATCCCTGGGATGAGTTTTCTTTCTCTCATCCAATTGTCAAGGTTCCTTTTGAAGAGGGCCAAAGAGGCACTCTGCTTGACATGTATGGGCAGTCTATTCCAGAGTCTGGGGAGTCTCTGGGTCAGGAACCTATCCCTCCAGCATGTTTTGTTTATTGTGATAAGAAGGTTTAGATCTCTGGAGCATGTGGCTCTGAGGGATTGGGATTTCTTTAAGTTTAGCATGTCCAACAGCTCTGGGTTTGACATGGCCTTGTATGTTAAGCAGAGATCGCCTCTGAGTAGACGATATGCGACAGAGTATAGCTGGAGTTTTTTAAGGTGGTCAGCATAGGGCATCTGCTTTAGGCTTGTGATTCTTTTAGTGAGGTATTTCTGCGGCCTTTCCAGTTGTTGCAGATGTCTCGAGAGGTACATACCAAATGGGGCATTGTATTCTATAATGGGTCTAATGAGGGATGAGTACAGTGGGACAATGACCTCCTTTTTTCTGGATGAAAAGCCCTTAGTGATGAGGTGTGCCACATAGAAGGATTTCCTGACTGTTGTGGCAATGTGGTTATCGAAGGTGAGATCACTGTCCACCTGTGTCCTACTAGAAACTGTTATATTACTTAATGTTCTTTGTATCAACAACACAGCAAAGCAGCATTGTGAATTACTTAAATGCAGAAATCTTAGTAGCTGTAAACAGTGCTACCTAGTACTTCATGGCTCTTTTAGAAGCAAAAGAGCTTTGCAACTATCATAATCATTATTTGTGTTACATCGTCAGTGAATAGAATATAATTAAATAAAAAGTTGAAAGTATAGGTTATAGATGAATTCCACTATATTTGATTTACTTCTACAAATAAGAGCATGAGTTATACTCTGGGAAATGAAATACAAGACCTTCACAAAAGACATGTCATTGCATACATTAAATGAAGTGCAGATTCCCTGCTGCAGAAAATGGAGGACCTTTTGATAAGAACTGAAAAACTGTTTATTAGTATAGCTGTGCTGCTTGACTATATATTTTTTGTCACACCTTACAATCACATACTACTAAGTATTAACAAATAATTTATAACCCAGGGGTGTTGTGAGGCCCAAAACTGCAGGTGCCGGGCTTCTACCACTTGGAAGGTCTATTATTTCCCCTATAATGCCTACTCTGGAAGGCATTATTCCACTTAGATAATGGGCAGTCTGTTAAATTGTCTCATGTTTGCCTTTCATTAGTGTATACATTTTTTTATATTTTTGAAGTAAAACAGTCCCTCCACCTAATGTTTCAAAGTTGCTTCAGCATATTTAATTAAAGTTAGAAGTATTGTACATTCAAAATATAAGTGAGATAAGTATTTAATGTCAACACACACACACACACACACACACACACACACACACACACACACACACACACGCACGCACACGCACAAGCACACACACTCAGTAATTACAGCCACTTTCTTGACTGAATACACCTCACGTTCCATTGTGATTAAATAAATGAAATAAATCATACAGTGCAAGGCATTAAACCCCCTACCCTACCTCTTAACTGTCCTTGATTTTGCAGAAAGTACCTGATTTGCCTCATATTGTTGTTCTGTCCTGCAAGGATGTTTTATGGTAAATTTCTGATTGCAACTAGTTAATAAAGCCAAATATTATATGTTCATACATCTTCTTCTTCAGATAAAGCATATTATTGACTATTTCCAAACCAAATGTTCTTTTTTTACTTGAATTCTCGAGAAAGAAGTTGAGAGACATGCATTCTCCCTCCCCCTCTCTCTCTCACTCGGGTCTATATTAGATCACCAAAATGGCTGAATTTCGAATGATCTGATATCGAACCCAATATCTCGAACACTGAAAACAGCGAAGCTGCACAAAACCAAATTGTTTCCTAGGGAAAGAATTCGGTTGGCCGTTGTTGTGGTTTCGCTGTTTTCAGCGATGCGGTGGAAAGTTATGGGTTGGGTTAAGGTAAATGTGTGATTGTGCAGACGTTCGGGTTAGGGCGCAGGTTGGGTGAGTTAGGGTTAGGGCGCTGGTCAGGTAAGTGTACGATTGTGATGGACGTTGGGGTTAGGGGCGGGTTAAGGTAAGTGGATAGATAGTAGTGTGCAGTGTAGTGTTGGGTTAGATGTTACTTTTTAAGTGTATGTGTGTGGATTGCTGCTTTTTTGTGTGCTTGTGGTGTGTGTGTGTTTCTCAGAACAGCGACATTTTTCCCTGGGAAAAAATTCGCTGTTTTGAGGTTTCGATATTGTTAGGGTTTGGGTTTTGCAGTTTGAAGTTACGGCATTTGATAATGAGCCTTTTTGATGATCTAATATAGACCCCTTTCTCTCTCTCTCTGAGATACAAGCAAACACACTCATGCTTTATGTTTCCACCCTGCTGAACATGTGGCTTTTTTAAACCATGCTTAGTGAGGGCTAAGTAAAATGCCAAATCCTACTTTTCTATTTGAATACTTTTTTTTCTTTTTAATTACTTTTTAGTTCATTTTATGATTGCTAAACAGCATTTATTTATAATCACTAAATAGTATAGCTGCAGACAGGAAGAGATGAGGACATCCAATGAAGTGGTAGATGGATAGTGTGAAAGAAGACCTGCGACAGTCAGGCATGTGTTTAATAAGGTAGGATAGTGGCACTGAAAGATGGCGACAGTTGGCACGACAGCCCGATCCCACATAGAAAATGGGACCAAAAGGGGGATGATGATGATGAAATCGTGTAGCCACATTTATTGAGTGTAAAAAAATGGCAGCCATTTGCTTGCTTCAGTTCCCTGCTTCGCAGAAACTGACTGTGCTGCAGTGAAGTGACAGCCTTGTTTTTTTATCAGGTGATACCAGCGCATTAATATGCTGTTGGCGAAGATTTGTTCTCCAATTGAATAACAATGCACATTTATTTCATTATTGAAATACTAATCCTATACTTTAGTGACCTTTCTCAAGGAGAACTGCAGATAATACCCCTCCAAAAAAAATCATCATATGCCAGAGAAAATGGACTCTGCTTTTAGTATGGAATCTCTATTTATTCTAATGTTTAGCTCTCTGTCTGCTTCTGTATAATGTAAAGAGCTTTCTAGAAATGCAATAGAAGCAAAGCCATAATCAACTCACCCACTGCAGAAAAAAAAGAAACTGTGTGTAGTACGTCACGTTTGCATGATGCCACGTTTGGAGAAAAACTTCAAAAACTTCAGCAAATGTGTATTTCACAAATAAATTAACTGTAAACATCACTCTCTTGTCAGTAAGATTGTCCTTAGTAAAAGTATTTACTCAGAATATCTTGTAACACCATTTTCATCTGAGTCCCATCTATCTTGCTGTGTTAAAAGACACCAGTATTGCAGATTTATCCTGCTATTAACAAGTTTTTATCAAATAAAACAAGCAACTGAAATGGTCTTCAAAGTAACATATTCTTCAGCGTTTTAGAATAGAGTCCAAGCATGTACATGTCCATCTACTTCAATGTCCAGCATTAGAAAGGGAAATAAATGCTGTGAACCTGTCCTGCTTTCATCTTAAAAAGCCACTCTGAGAATTCCTGCCAACTTTTACAGGCAAAAGCATATCAATCATAGTGTAGACAAAATCATATATTTCTAATTCATATCTTTCATCTTCCATTGCTAATAAATAACATACCACTCATAAATAACAGCATTCTGATGCCCAAGAACTTATTCTGGGTAACCTTGAAGGTAGTTACCAAGGTTGTAGTAGTTTATTTTCATTCCATTTTAATAAAAGTTATGTCTTTCTATTTAGTCTATTGTGCGGTGTTTATTAATCATTTATATTTAAGACTGAAATCATTCTTTGTATTTACAGTAACTTATTGTGGATAGTCTGTTGAAACAAAAAGTCAACTCATTTATTAAGTGCAGTGAATTAACATAAATATATAATTTACTTTTCACTTTGAAAATCATTTTTCATTTAAAGAGGGATCATACATATTAGCCTCCTTGGAAAAGCCTAGCAGCATGCTGCTACAAGAGAAACTTCACCCAGCAGCTGAGTGTTTGATTCTGGAAGATTCTGTCAGGCTATAGAACAGTGGATCAACTTTGTCACTGCACAGATACTGGAGGGTCATGGGAGTTTCCCAGTACTGCCTCCATGTGTTTATGGACTTGGAAAAGGTGTACCCTAAAATGTCTTATCAGAAGTACAACAGTTTGGGGTATCAGCTCAGAAAAGGTGTACCCTGAAGTGTCTTATTGGGAAGTACAACATTTTGGGGTACCAGGAATGTAGCTGTATGTCATTCAGCCTCTGTGTTTGAGATGAAAGAGTTGTGTTTGTTTTTTTTTATTTATCCTTTACTGACCAGGTTAGTCTCATTAAGCTAGTAGCTTCTTTTCAGGGGAGACCTGAGGTAGTACTTATACTCATAGGGGGAATTTGGCTAAGGCATCAGAGAACTTCCACTACTCTTCAACAGGTGCAGTGGGATCTTTTATATCCACTTGAGTACCACTAAATCAAGCAGATTGGGCCTCTGTTTAATGTCTCATCCAAGGGATGGCACACACAGGAGTGCAGCACCCCCCTTATGCTGCACTGCCATGTTAGTGATTGATCTACCTGGTGTGGGAATAGAACCTACAGCTTTATGCACAAAAGGCAACTGTTGCTACCTGTTGCACCACTAACACTGCTTGCTCACTCATGTTCTCAGTATTAAGTCACATGCATTCATGATTAGTGCAGGACTTCACTGAAGGACTACATCGTCTCCTCTCCTGTCTGTGATGTGCGATGTTTAAACTAACAAGGTAGAGCCAAAGTCTGGAGATCATCTGGTTTGGAAATATGAAGATGCATCTTTGAGGTCTGCAGATGTTGTTTCCTTCTTACCATCAGGTGACCGTAACCTGCAGTGTGTAGCGGACTGATTTAGTCTTGCTTATGAAATGGTAGAATGAAAACAAGCTGCTGTCCCAGCCTCATGTTGTATCTTAAGGGTCAGCTGTAAACTTTCAGACCCGCAAAAGCTTAGTAATCTTAGAGATGGTATATATGGTCTAAGTGAACCAGTATGCAACTTGAACATATTTCCAACAGATTTAATGTCAGTAACAGCACAAAGTATGGAAATGTTTTCTGAGAAAATCATGCCAGATTCCACTGAAATAGAAAACATGGCCAGAAAAAATGCAGGGGACACCAGATCATAAGAACTGGGCAAAGAAATAGTTAGATGTGCTTCTCATGTATCGAAAACAGGAAGGTCATTTTCCTCTAATTCCAAAGTTTTGATATAAAAAGAGTCTGTTTAGAGAGTGCACTGCTCTATTTCTTCCTTTACTTTCAGTGATCAGCTGTCAGAGAAGACACAGCGGAGCAAGGGACCCTCTGGGAATGGTGCTCCTTCACCCATCTGTTACTGCTGCCATAGCGGAAAAGGTGATACCATAGTCAATGACATTAGTGTCCATGACATGAGTCTGGAGCATTTCTCCCCGGGCCTCCGCTGAAAATTGACTTTGTTCCAAGTTGGACTTTCTTGATTAACAAATGTTAAATAAATAAATAAATAAATAAAATTAGTTTTGATCTCATCTGTGCATGTTGCCGTATCATGAATGGCGATACCATAGTCAGTATCACTTAATAGTGCCACTGATACCAGAGTCAGTGGCACTAGGGTTGATGAGATGTTGACACCTGCATTTCTCAGCCTTTCTCCAAGAAGATGTTGGCAAATGTGGAGCAACAAAATACATGCAATACCACTTGTATTGCTCTCTGGTAAAGCTATGACAAATGCTGAAGGAAACAGAAACTTGAGACTAGTGATGGTACCCTGAAAGCTTTGTTTTGGTTACACTCTGGCATCTATGAACCTAATCATGGTGTCCTGTGAATGAGTGGTTCCATGCACTTCATCTGAAGATACAGTGGTGGTGGTAGGTTCTGTGCATTCTGAAGATACAGTACTGGTAGGTTCTGTGCATTCTGAAGGTACAGTGGTGACAGGTTCTGTGTGTTCTGAAGGTACAGTGGTGGTAGGTTCTGTGCATTCTGAGCATACAGTGGTGGTAGGTTCTGTGCATTCTGAAGACACACTGGTGGTAGGTTCTGTGCGTTCTGATGATACAGTGGTGGTAGGTACCAGGCATTCTGAAGATACAGTGGTGGTAGGTTCTCTGCATTCTAAAGATACAGTGATTGTAAGTTCTGTGCATTCTGAAGGTGCAGTGGTGGTAGGTTCTGTGCATTCTAAAAATACAGTGGTTGTTGGTTCCAGGCATTCTGAAGATACTGTGGTGGTAGATTCTGTGTGTTGTGAAGATACAGTGGTGGTTGGTTCTGTGCATTCTGAAGGTACAGTGGTGGGAGGTTCTGTGCATTCTGAAGATACAGTGGTTGGTTGGTTCTGGGCATTCTGAAGATACTGTGGTGGTAGATTCTGTGTGTTGTGATGATACAGTGGTGGTTGGTTCTGGGCATTCTGAAGATACAGTGGTGGTAGGTTCTGTGCATTCTAAAGATACAGTGATCATAGGTTCTGTGCATTTTGAAGGTACAGTGGTGGGAGGTTCTCTGTGTTCTTAAGATACAGTGGTATTAGGTTCTATGTATTCTGAAGGTACAGTGGTGGTAGGTTCTGTGCATTCTAAAGATACAGTGGTTGGTTGGTTCCAGGCATTCTGAAGATACAGTGGTGGTAGATTCTGTGCATTCTGAAGATACAGTGATTGTAGGTTCTGTGCATTCTGAAGGTACAGTGGTGGTAGGTTCTGTGCATTCTGAAGATACAGTGGTTGGTTGGTTCCGGGCATTCTGAAGATACAGTGGTGGTAGATTCTGTGTGTTGTGAAGATACAGTTGTGGTTGGTTCCAGGCATTCTGAAGATACAATGGTGGTAGATTCTGTGTGTTGTGAAGATACAGTGGTGGTTGGTTCTGGGCATTCTGAAGATACAGTGGTGGTAGATTCTGTGTGTTGTGAAGGTACAGTGGTGGTAGGTTCTGTGTGTTCTGAAGGTACAGTGGTGGTAGGTTCTGTGCATTCTGAAGATACAGTGGTTGTAGGTTCTGTGCATTTTAAAGATACAGTGATTGTAGGTTCCTTGCATTCTGAAGGTACAGTGGTGATAGGTTCTGTGTGTTCTGAAGATACAGGGATTGTAGGTTCTGTGCATTCTGAAGGTACAGTTGTGGTAGGTTCTGTGCATTCTGAAGGTAAAGTGGTGGTAGGTTCTGTGCATTCTGAAGATACAGTGGTGGGAGGTTCTGAACATTCTGAAGATACAGTGGTGGAAGGTTCTGTGCATTCTGAGCATACAGTGGTGGTAGGTTCTATGCATTCTGAAGACACACTGGTGGTAGGTTCTGCACGTTCTGACAATACAGTGGTGGTAGGTTCCAGGCATTCTGAAGATACAGTGGTGGTAGGTTCTGTGCGTTCTAAAGATACAGTGATTGTAGGTTCTGTGCATTCCAAAGGTATAGTGGCAGTAGGTTCTGTGCATTCTAAAGATACAGTGATCGTAGGTTCTGTGCATTCTGAAGGTACAGTGGTGGGAGGTTCTCCGTGCTCTTAATATACAATGGTGTTCGGTTCTATGCATTCTGAAGGTACAGTGGTAGTAGGTTCTGTGCATTCTGAAGATACAGTGGTTGGTTGGTTCCGGGCATTCTGAAGATACAATGGTGGTAGATTCTGTGTGTTGTGAAGATACAGTGGTGGTTAGTTCCGGGCATTCTGATGATACAGTAGTGGTAGGTTCTGTGCGTTCTAAAGATACAGTGATTGTAGGTTCTGTGCATTCTGAAGGCACAGTGGTGGTAGGTTCTGTGCATTCTGAAGATACAGTGGTGGTTGGTTCCAGGCATTCTGAAGATACAGTGGTGGTAGATTCTGTGTGTTGTGAAGATACAGTGGTGGTTGGTTCCGGGCATTCTGAAGATACAGTGCTTGTAGGTTCTGTGCATTTTAAAGATACAGTGATTGTAGGTTCTGTGCATTTTAAAGATACAGTGATTGTAGGTTCCTTGCATTCTGAAGATACAGTGGTGGTAGGTTCTGTGTGTTCTGAAGATACAGTGATTGTAGGTTCTGTGCATTCTGAAGGTAAAGTGGTGGTAGGTTCTGTGCATTATGAAGATACAGTGGTGGTAGGTTCCCGGCATTCTGAAGATACAGTGGTGGTATGTTCTGTGCTTTCCATTTAGGAATGGATTCTGTTTTTTGGGAAGACTTGTTAGAAGGATAGGATAAAGTGAAAAAGACTAGCTCTTCTATCCTGGGGTGAGGCTGCAAGGATAACGTAATGCCTTTGTGGACTCTCATGGCGATAAGGAGTCTAACAAGTACTCTCAGGTTAATGCAGGGTATGACAATGCTGTCCTTATGCCATTGCATTAGCAGCTCTCAGAGGTAGAGAGCAAATGACTAGCTGTCATAAGCCTGATGACTCTCAGGTTCATAATTACTGCTTTCTCAGTGGATCCCTTGCACTTTCTTAGTGGATCCCTTGTGCTTTCTCAGTGGATCTCTTGCACTTTCTCAGTGGATTCCTTGCTCTAGTGGCCTAATAAGAAGTTAACGCTGAGGTTAAATCTTTGAGGAGTCGGGTGCTCACACAGAGAAAGGTTATGTCTGGGGTACCTGATAGTAACAATTGATGTATCCAGGGATGAGTGATGGGAAAGGTAAGAACAGTCTGAGGATGCATGGTGTTGGGGATAGGGGAAGGTGCAATTAAAAAGAGTCTTGGGAAAGGCAGAAACTCTTGAATTTGTGCAACTTAAATGACTTTCTGATTTGACAATGGCACTAAATTTATCTGCAGTCATATTAGCATTATCGTTAGGATTGAGATGTATACTACCATTACTAGTTAATTCAGAACATTGCTGAGTGTTAGTCCTTAATTATCTGATGTTGTTAAAGAAGGATTCATGATGATTCTTGGCTTCTGATGTTAGTTTTAATTTGTGTTCTGCTTTAATCTTCCCTATGGTAACTTTTAGATATTTTGTGGTGATCCATTTCATAGAATTACTAATCTGTGTAGATTTTGATTTATTATAGGCCTTAGTTAACATTTCCTTTTATCACAGAGCTTATTAATGCTCTCATTCAACCAATGCTGGTTATTTTTATATTTCAGAATATATTTTGTTCTGATTAGGACCATTTGGTTATGCTATTTGTCAGACAGGAGTAAAATTAATTGCAAAAGTGACAGCAAAGCTTAACGGGGCTTGAAGTCTTGCAGATGAATTTTGAAAGCGGTTCATACAGGTTTAATAGGTTTGTCTTTTTGAAGTCTTAAAAGCCATCATACTATAAATCACACTGTACTCAGCAATGTGCAGCCCTAACAATATACAGTAACTGTTATGTAATTAGAGAAGTATCTTTGTACATAGTAGTGTGATTTGTGTAAACAGCATTGATATAAAAGCAGTTATAGTAGTTATTGAATAGTGAATGCTGGTTATAATGTGATTTGAATGTAAATATTGGTTTCAAATGTAACTCAAAAGGTAATTTTTGTTTTATTTTTGTAATTTTTATTGTTATCCATGTTTTCCATACATTTCATTATTATACCAAAGTTTTCATAAGCAGGACTCATAAAACATTAATGTATTGGATTAATAACATTATTTCTATTGGATCATTTAATAAGGCAGTCTTCATCATTGTCTCTCATTTTTAACTTCCATTTCACCCTCTCCAAGTGTCCTTCCCATTGTAGCACTCCCTCTCAAATTTCAAACTCTTTTTCCCAACTACTGATATTTCATTTCTTGGTCCTTCCTTTGTTTTCATAGTTTCATAGTTTCATAGTTTCATAGTTTCATACTAGGCTAACTGCCTTTGCAAGCCATTTTAAGCCTAGCCAATTATCCCCTGTGAGATTCAAACCCTGTATCTTGTGTGTGTGTAACAAAAACACCTTAACCATACCCCCACCTCAACCCCTTTTCCTCTGCTATGTCTTATCCTTTATCTCTTCTCTCAGTTTATGATCACTGTCATTTAATTTTCACACTATTCACCTTATGTCTTTTTCCAGATCTTGCATCCTCTATGCACCCACTCTTTATTCCCTGCTCCTACCTTATTCATCGATGCTTTTGCCCCCCTCCTTGTGTATTCCCCTACGTTCCCTTCGTCCCTTCTTCCCATGCACTTGCTATTTTTCCTAACTTCCCCCACTCTTAGTTCTTATACAAAAATGTCTTCCTTAGGCCATTTTCTGCTTGTAGTCTCAACTCCAGATAGATAGAACTGCCATGAATTTGGTATCTGCATGTGAAATATCTCACTCCAGATTCTCCTCTTCATGTCCCCATAGGTGTTTAATTTCCTCACATGCACACCATATTTGTAATTGGTCTGCATTTTCCCTACCAGACTGCCACCAGCATGATGTCTGTGTCTACCACTCATTTTGTACCCTTATTGGAGTTTTGTACCAAATGTGCGCTAATCTGGCATAAACATCTCCATATGGATCCCCCAATTCAAGAATCTCTTAATTTCTAATGCTGCTTTCCAGAGATCCTTTTCCCTTACTCCTTAGACATTTTTATCCATGCTTTCCTCAACCTCTTCTAACCTGTCAGGGCTGTTCCATCTCCTGAACTCTTGTATAATCTACCTGTACTTCCTTTCTTTGTCTTCTCCCAATGTCTTAAGATTTACTCATGTCCTTTGGCTTTTCCCTTTATACTTTGCTTTGCCTTTTATCTTTGGTTCTCCCTGTCCAACCAAGCCTGTATCTTCTCCATGTATTTTCACAAGGAACCTTCTGTGAAATAACCAATCCCCTTCTGCTGTAGAAGTCCAGCCTTCACCCACCTCTCCATTCAAGTCCTTCACTAGGTTAATGCCTCCTCTCTCCCTCTCCTCCAGTTTCCTTTCTGTTTTCTCTGGCTTTCCTCCAAGAAGGTATCCAATTGCCTTTCATCCATATACCCGTAACCCAACCAACTATAGTGCGCTTGTTTTACCTAACTATAGACTGTGCCATGAAGTTTATGTGCTCCTGGGTGAAGTAAAAAAATGGTATCACAAGTTGTGTACCCCAAATCATGAAGACTGGGAGGGTGGCCTAATGGTTAAGGTGCTTGCCTTACACACACAAGGTACAGGGTTTGAGTCTCACAAGGGATAATTGGCTAGGATTAAAATGGCTCGCAAGGGCAATTAGCCTAGTACTAATCTATGAACGTATGAACTTATATTTGCAAACATGACACAGATTTTGATAACATGAGGTATTCATGGCACTGCAGTCTTGTAAAGCACACTACACAGATGCAACATGACCCAATCAGGAAAATATCTGCAGGAGCCATAATGTTATTTATAACCTGAGTGGTATGATGAACAAAGCCAGGCACCATGTACCTCGAAATATCTAGATTGTGCCTTTTGAGTTTGATACCGTTTAGCAGTGAATGATACAAGGCATGGGTCATGGCTTTCACCATGCTGAAATATTGTGTGCATCTGACAGCAGGGATACTGTGAGTACAAAGTTTGCATTCTTGCAGGGTGTTGCGTTGTGTAGTGGTGTAATTCTGCACACAATCCAGGAACACCATACATTATCATAATGTGAAAAGTTAGTAAGAGTTTCATATGGCTTGCATGGTAGTTAGGTGGTTAGGACAGCCAAACTGTGAAGGCCCTCTGGCAAATATGGACATTTTTGCAGACACTGTATTTATGCATCATTCTAGTACATTTCTAACACCAGGACAGCAATGTGAAATTACTAATCAAATTTCTAATGTGACATCATATTTGCCTTTCATTTGAAATGTGACTCCATGTTTCCTACAACAACAAAAAGGAGAGAAAACATATACAATCACTACTGCTGAAAAAGTTTGCAAATTTCACTAAAAGTGAACTGGTATTATCATGACTTTGAAGGCATGTGCTCCTGTCAGTGTGAATTACAGTTATTTATTATGGTTGTGTTCTCTGTGGAAGTCCCCAGCTTAGCATGATACATACAGTGGGCATCAAGCTGAAATATGAGACACTGGTGATCAACACTATTTTGGGAAATATCTCACTCCAGATTATCCTTGCTGCTTCCCACATGCCATCACCTATGTAATTTATCCACATTTGCTATATCTCACTACCAGCAGCATGATGTTGGAGCTCACCCTTCAGTTCTGTACCCTTCCCAGAGTTCTGTAGCATATGTGCACTAATCTGGAATATGTATCTCCAACTGGACCCATTCTATTGACACTGCTGTATCTTGGCGTACTTTACTTTGAGAAACAACAATCTCAGAGTTAACATATTTGTGCAGGAGGAGTGTGTAAAGCACAGGGGGGTACAGGGGGCAAAACCCATCTTCACAAATGCTTTTGTTACTGATTGTTGTAGATTTGAATGTCTACTCTTGTAGGAAATGTTGCTGCTTTTGTCAATATAGATCTCAGGATCATAGGTTTATAGCTGGACAGACATCAAAAGGCCTAGTCTCACCACCTGATAAAAATAGACTACATTTCTCTGAACAGAAGATCATTTGTATTGAAGTATCCATAACTCCTTTTCCAATTTTTTGCACATAGGGTTGAGGTGTCACATCAGCAGTGACAATCATCAGGAGCCAGTGTTCATTCCACACATGCACACATGCATGCACGCATGCACACACGTACGCACGCATACACACACACACGCACACGCACACGCGCACGCACACACACACACACACACACACACACACACACACACACACACACACACACACACACACACACACACACACACACACAGCAAATGTAATGTGTCCAGTCAATCTACTGCAACTCTTTGGAACATGGCAGGAAACCGGAGTACCTGGAGAAAACCTGTGTGAACACAGGAAGGATATGCAGACTCTGCACAGAAGGCACCTCAGCCAAGAATCAAACCAAACTACCTCTTGCTGTGAGGTACCAAAGCTACCCACTGCACCATTGTGCTGCCTGTACCAGGCATGAATTTATAGTTATCCATCCAGTCATACTACCCATGGCACCCCTGTGCTGCCTGTACCAGGCATGAATTTATAGTTACCCATCCAGTCATACTACTCAATGCACCACTGTGCTGCCTGTACCAAGCATGAGTTATAGCTACACATCGAGTCATACTACCCACTGCACCTCTGTGCCACCTGTATCAGGCACGAATGTATAGCTACCCATCAAGTCATACTAAACACTGCACCCCTGTGCTACCTGTACAAGGCATGAATTTATAGTTAGGCATTCAGTAATACTACACACTGCTCCACTGTGCCACCTGTACCAGGCATGAATTTATTGCTACTCATCCAGTCATACTACAAGTGCACCTCTGTGCTGCCTGTACCAGGTATGAATTTATATTTACCCATCCAGTCATACTACCCACTGCACCCATATGCTACCTGTACCAGGCATGAATTTATAGTTAGGCATTCAGTAATACTACACATTGCACCCCTGTGCCACCTGTACCAGGCATGAATTTATAGTTACCCATCCAGTCATACTACCCACTGCACACCTGTGCCATCTGTACCAGGCATGAATTTATAGCTACCCATCCAGTCACACTACAGTATTAGCAAAAAACTATGGGCACTCATAAAATTGTCTAAGGCCAGCTTCGAGAGAAAAATTGCACAGGACACTAGGGATAATCACAAAGCTTTCTTTAGTTATGTTAGGAACCTGGGTGGGAATTCCCAGATATGCTCAGAATTAGTCCAAAATGACAAAAAATACACCGAACCCACAGACATTGCCAACATCCGAACTGACAGGTTCAGCGCAAACTTCTCCCCCCCTCCCCACCAAAAGGGTGAATATCTATCCCAGCAGAGTGCTGCCCCCCGACATCTCAGATGCTCTGGTAAGAGCCGCCCTCTCCAAAGCAAAAAACACAGCATCAATGGGACCAGATGGTGTCCCGGGCTGCGTCCTACATGAACTCCAAGAAGAGCTAAACCAAAACATAAAACTACTGTTCAATCTCAGCCTTACTACAGGATATGTACCCAAAGAGTGGCGTACAGCAACAGTGGTCCCTCTCCACAAAGGTGGTGCCTCAACGGATCCTGGAAACTATTGCCCCATAAGCCTGACTAGCTTGGTCTGCAAAGCTATGGAAAGGATCATCATGGACCTCATAAATAAAGATACTGGGGACCTACAGACACTGGATCCTACCCTGATTGGCTTTGTTAAGGGCAGATCCTGCCTCTTAAACCTGGTCAATTTCTTTGAAACAGTCACCAAGGCCATTGACGAGGGGAAGGTTGTCCACACAGCCGACCTGGACCTCGCAAAAGCCTTCGATACAATACCCCACTCGGGCATTATAGATAAGCTCACCAGCTTAAATATAAACCCCTATGTCACAAGATGGGTTGCAAACTGGCTCAAGGACAGAACCCACATGGTTAGAATTGCTAGAGCCATGTCATACTCCAAACCAGTTACAAGTGGTGTCCCACAAGGCTCAGTCCTGGGACCTCTCTTGTTCGGTATATATTTCTCGGAGGTACAGGCAAACACGGAAGGACTGTGGCTGACCAAGTTCGCAGATGACTGCAAACTGGGTGCCATAATCAACTCTCCAGCTGACACAAGCATCCTCCAAAAGGGCCTCAGAGAAACAGACAACTGGTGCCAGAGCCATGGCCTCAAGCTAAACGCCAAAAAGTGTAGTCATCCCCTTTGACAAAAACAAAGTGCCCACAAATTACCACATAGGTGGTAATCCATTAAGTACAGAAGAAGTAATTAGAGACCTGGGGACCCAAGTTGATAGTAATCTCTCATTTGACAACCACGTGGCCAAAGTGGTTAGAAAAACATTTTATATAGCCCACCTAATCATGAAGGGATTCACATCTAGATCAGGGGAGGTCATCGTGCCTCTTTACTCATCCCTCATCAGGCCCATAATTGAGTACAATACCCCTTTTGGGATGTACCTTACCAGACACCTGCAGCAACTGGAAAGACCCCAAAAGTACCTCACCAAGAGGATCAAAGGGCTCAAACAGATGCCATATGCTGCCCGGTTAAAGAAACTCCAGCTCTACTCAGTGGCATACCGCCTGCTCAGAGGCAATCTGTGCCTGACGTATAAAGCCATGTCCAACCCGGAATTAATGGACATGCTGCACCACAGAAAATCCAAATCCCATTGAGCTACATGCTCGAGAGACTTGAACCTCAGCACTGAAATAAATAGGACATGCTGGAGGGACAGATTCATAACCCAGAGTCTCCCTTCACTCTGGAATAAAATCCCAGTCCAGGTTAGGCAGAGCCCCTCACTGACTCTCTTCAAGAGGAATCTTGATGAGTGGGTGGGAGATCATAGGTTTACCCCGGGTATCACTTCTGTGTCACTGTTAGACAGAGGCACAGTATACTAACCTCGAAAAAGGGCATAGCAAAATTAATTTAAAATGGGTGGCGAAAGCCAAACACACTCTGGCTAGGCTTATAAATGCCCTAGGGCAGATAGCCTAGTAAGAACCTATGAACCTATGAACAAGTGCACTCCTGTGCTGCCTGTACCAGGTATGAATTTATAGTTACCTATCCAGTCATACTACCCACTGCACCACTGTGCCATCTGTACCAGGCATGAATATATAGCTACTCATCCAATCATAATACACACTGCACCCCTGTGCTAGCTGTACCAGGCATGAATTTATAGTTAGGCATCCAGTAATAGTACCCACAGCACCCCTATGCCACCTATACCAGTTATGAATTTATAGATACCCATCCCTTCATACTATCCACTGCACCCCTGTGGCATCTGTACCAGGCATGAATTTATAGTTACCCATCCAGTCATATTACCCACTGAACTCCTGTGCCACCTGTACCAGGCATGAATTTATAGTTACCTATCCAGTCATACTACCCACTGCACCCCTGTACCCACTGTACCAGGCATGAATTTATAGTTACCCATCCAGTCATACTACCCACTGCACACCTGTGCCACCTGTACCAGGCATGAATTTATAGCTACCCATCCAGTCACACTACAGTATTAGCAAAAAACTACGGGCACTCATAAAATCGTCTAAGGCCAGCTTCGAGAGAAAAATTGCACAGGACACTAAGGATAATCACAAGGCTTTCTTTAGTTATGTTAGGAACCTGGGTGGGAATTCCCGGATATGCTCAGAATTAGTCCAAAATGACAAAAAATACACCGAACCCACAGACATTGCCAACATCCTAGTTGACAGGTTCAGCGCAAACTTCTCCCCCCCTCCCCACCAAAAGGGCGAATATCTATCCCAGCAGAGTGCTGCCCCCCCTGACATCTCAGATGCTCTGGTAAGAGCCGCCCTCTCCAAAGCAAAGAACACAGCATCAATGGGACCAGACAGTGTCCCGGGCTGTGTCCTACATGAACTCCAAGAAGAGCTAAACCAAAACATAAAACTACTGTTCAATCTCAGCCTTACTACAGGATATGTACCCAAAGAGTGGCGTACAGCAACAGTGGTCCCTCTCCACAAAGGTGGTGCCTCAACGGATCCTGGAAACTATCGCCCCATAAGCCTGACTAGCTTGGTCTGCAAAGCTATGGAAAGGATCATCATGGACCTCATAAATAAAGATACTGGGGACCTACAGACACTGGATCCTACCCAGACTGGCTTTGTTAAGGGCAGATCCTGCCTCTTAAACCTGGTCGATTTCTTTGAAACAGTCACCAAGGCCATTGACGAGGGGAAGGTTGTCCACACAGCCTACCTGGACCTTGCAAAAGCCTTCGATACAATACCCCACTCGGGCATTATAGATAAGCTCACCAGCTTAAATATAAACCCCTATGTCACTAGATGGGTTGCAAACTGGCTCAAGGACAGAACCCACATGGTTAGAATTGCTGGAGCCATGTCAGACTCCAAACCAGTTACAAGTGGTGTCCCACAAGGCTCAGTCCTGGGACCTCTCTTGTTCGGTATATATTTCTCGGAGGTACAGGCAAACATGGAAGGACTGTGGCTGACCAAGTTCGCAGATGACTGCAAACTGGGCACCATAATCAACTCTCCAGCTGACACAAGCATCCTCCAAAAGGGCCTCATAGAAACAGACAACTGGTTCCAGAGCCATGGCCTCAAGCTAAATGCCAAAAAGTGTATGGTCATCCCCTTTGGCAAAAACAAAGTGTCCACAAATTACCACATAGGTGGTAATCCATTAAGTACAGAAGAAGGAATTAGAGACCTGGGGACCCAAGTTGATAGCAATCTCTCATTTGACAACCACGTGGCCAAAGTGGTTAGAAAAACATTTTATATAGCCCACCTAATCATGAAGGGATTCACATCTAGATCAGGGGAGGTCATCATGCCTCTTTACTCATCCCTCATCAGGCCCATAATTGAGTACAATACCCCTTTTGGAATGTACCTTACCAGACACCTGCAGCAACTGGAAAGACCCCAAAAGTACCTCACCAAGAGGATCAAAGGGCTCAAACAGATGCCATATGCTGCCCGGTTAAAGAAACTCCAGCTCTACTCAGTGGCATACCGCCTGCTCAGAGGCGATCTGTGCCTGACGTATAAAGCTATGTCCAACCCGGAATTAATGGACATGCTGCACCTCAGAAAATCCAAATCCCATTGATCTACGTGCTCGAGAGACTTGAACCTCAGCACTGAAATAAATAGGACATGCTGGAGGGACAGATTCATAACCCAGAGTCTCCCTTCACTCTGGAATAAAATCCCAGTCCAGGTTAGGCAGAGCCCCTCACTGACTCTCTTCAAGAGGAATCTTGATGAGTGGATGGGAGATCATAGGTTTACCCCGGGTATCACTTCTGTGTCACTGTTAGACAGAGGCACAGTATACTAACCTCGAAAAAGGGCATAGCAAAATTAATTTAAAATGGGTGGCGAAAGCCAAACACACTCTGGCTAGGCTTATAAATGCCCTAGGGCAGATAGCCTAGTATGAACCTATGAACCTATGAACCTATGAACAAGTGCACTCCTGTGCTGCCTGTACCAGGTATGAATTTATAGTTACCTATCCAGTCATACTACCCACTGCACCACTGTGCCATCTGTACCAGGCATGAATATATAGCTACTCATCCAATCATAATACACACTGCACCCCTGTGCTACCTGTACCAGGCATGAATTTATAGTTAGGCATCCAGTAATAGTACCCGCAGCACCCCTATGCCACCTATACCAGTTATGAATTTATAGTTACCCATCCCTTCATACTATCCACTGCACCCCTGTGGCATCTGTACCAGGCATGAATTTATAGTTACCCATACAGTCATATTACCCACTGAACTCCTGTGCTGCCTGAACCAGGCATGAATTTATAGTTACCTATCCAGTCATACTACCCACTGCACCCCTGTGCCCACTGTACCAGGCATGAATTTATAGTTAACCATCCAGTCATACTACCCACTGCACCCATGTGCTGCCTGTACTAAGCATGAATTTATAGTTACCCATCCAATCATACTACCAATGTACCCTTGTGCCACCTGCACCATGCATGAATTTATAGTTTCCCATCCAGTCATTCTACTCAGTGCACCCCTGTGCCACTTGTACTAGGCATGAATTTATAGTTACCCATCCAGTCATACTCCCACTGTACACCCTCTGTTGCCTGTACCAGGCTTGAATTTATAGTTTCCCATCAAGTCCTATTATCACTGCACCCCTGTGCCGTCTGTACCAGCCATGAATTTATTCTTACACATCCAGTCATACTACGCACTGCACCCCTGTGCCACCTGTACCAGGCATGAATTTATAGTTACCCCTCCAGTCATATTAGCCACTGCACTCCTGTGCCACCTGTACCAGGAATGAATTTATAGTTACCTATCCAGTCATACTACCCACTGAACCCCTGTGCCCACTGTACCAGGTATGAATTTATAGTTACCCATCCAGTCATACTACCCACTGCACCCCTGTGCTGCCTGTACTAAGCATGAATTTATAGTTACCCATCCAATCATACTACCACTGTGCCCTTGTGCCACCTGCACCATGCATGAATTTATAGTTACCCATCCAATCATACTACCACTGTACCCTTGTGCTGCCTGCACCATGCATGAATTTATAGTTTCCTATCCAGTCATTTGATTCAGTGCACCCCTGTGCCACTTGTACTAGGCATGAATTTATAGTTACCCATCCAGTCATAGTACCCACTGCACACCCTCTGTTGCCTGTACCAGGTATGAATTTATAGTTTCCCATCAAGTCCTATTATCACTGCACCCCTGTGCCGTCTGTACCAGGCATAAATTTATTCGTACACATCCATTCATACTACCCACTGCACCCCTGTGCCACCTGTACCAGGCATGAATTTATAGTTACCCCTCCAGTCAAAGAGGTTGGCCTGAATATAGTCATGGAGAGATACTCTGACGTGGTGACAGATTTTATTTAAAAGGCGAAGAATGGAATGAGTAAATAAACCTATTACAGAACCAGGTGTCTTTAATCATGGGCCTTTGGATCAGCTGTTTGTTAGACTGTGTTTTCTGTGAAGGTTGTAAAGGTCAAAAACCACAATGTGTTTCATTTCCTCATATGTAAAGGAGACCACAAATCCTAAAACATATTAATACCCAAACTGGAATACAGAATTTGTGTAATAAAATTCCTGTCTAGTAGAAGTACTCAAAAACTGCAAACAACAATCAAGAAGATATTCAGATTTGTACTTCTGGCAGACAAACAAATCCAAAATTTCCACCCACTGGAACACTGTAAATGATTACATGTCAGTAATAGGGCAACCCTTCTGTCTCCCTATCTAACCATCAAAATTCTGAAACTAGGACACTACACCATTACATCAAGGCCCACAGGACAAACCAGATTCAAAACCACTACTGGTGAAAGAGCCTTCTATAAATTAATCCATAATATGGAATCAAATACCTTATAAAACCAGAGAGGAAAATACACTAGACATTTATAAAAATATACTGAAAGAGAACTTATTCAAAGAAACATCCTAAGCAAAAAATAGTGGTCACCCTGGTGCTACATATTTCAGCATCCAATACCTATAACATACATTTAAGGTGCAGACACAATTAGTGTAAATAAAGGCATATGAGAATTACAGTAAAATGTTTATCCTGAAATGAGTTTCTCCACAGCTCTATAAATATTGCTGCATATACAGTAAATAAGTTTTGTCAACCTTATGTCGTCAGTTACAAAGGTATACAGTTACACAGATATACAAAATAACAGACCATGTTGCTTTGCATTGAAAGTTATTTCACAATGTTCCCCATTTGGAAAAACAGAAATAAATAAATAAAAAGGTTGTGATTCCCTGAAAGCATAAAATTACAGTGCTTTATTTTACTAACTATGCTAAAGTCGTCTGACTTCCATATGCAGATCATGAAAATATCCCTTTATATTCTGAGCAGACTTTTATTCTTTCCTTGCTGAAGTCACAAGGGAGTCTTCACAGTGCCATTAGCTTTTATAAACAACTTTCTATTTGTTTTCATCGAAACACCAAGCAGAGATTATTACTGCGGACGAAGTACATAATTTGTACTCATTATTAAAGTTCCGTTTCCTTATTTCTGCCTTGACTTTGACAATACTTCAGCAGCTGAGACATCATATCAAAAAGTGCCAGCTTCTGAGAAAAGTCTCTATTGAATAATTACTGTGGGTTGCTTGTGTTTTTGAATAGAATATTTGTTCAAAGAATTTTCAGTAAAATTTATGACTCTTTCATGTTTATTTAGCAGATTGCTTTTCATAATTAAAAATGTTTATGAGCTGTATCCAGAGGCCTGACATCACTTCTATGTTGAAAGCTGCAGATGGCAGAAATTACTTGCATATTTGTTAAAGGACGCTCTGCCTTATATTAAAAAAGAAGAGACTGCAAATGTACTTATAGGTAACTGTCATTCCCTTAATTTTTTTGAGGAAATATAGGATGAGAAAAATATTTTTTTCATGGCTGATATGGACTGCCTCTTCTAGGGTAGTTTGGATGATGGATGGATGAACTGTGTCACCACCACTATTGTTAGCTAACAACTTCTGGTACCAGTTCAGAGTTGGGTACAATTAACACTGATTTGGTTTCTGGCTAAGATGGACATTCCACACTCATTCTAGGCTTGTACTCCTCAAATCTCATGGTATGTGTTGATGAAAAAAAAAATTATCAATATATGCTCTCAGGATTTTAGGGAGATATTGGGAACAATTAAATAATGATAGAAAGGCTATAACAACTGAAATTATTACACAACCAGAAATACTTCAAGTGCACACAGGCAGAAGCTGTGGTGCAATTGAACTCAAAAACAGTTAAAAATTACTGGGAAGATGTTTTCATTTTGAGTACAGTCTAAGGTAAGACTTATCAACATTTTGTCCCCACTATCAACACACACACTCTGAAAATATAAAGTAAGTGGCTGCAGACCACACTTGAAAAATTAAAAGAAACCATCAGGAAGTAATGTCAACAGATATGAACTTTAATCGGTAAGCGCTTTCATCTTTACCATGATACGATGTCAGACCTATTAAACAAGTAACAATATTGCATATTTACCCTATCATAAAAATCACATGACACAGACAAAATCTTTAACAAGTAAGAACCTTAAAAAGCTTAAGCACTATGTTGACATTTATTTTTGTGTTTCTATAAAACAGTGTTTAATGATCTATTAAAAAATAAATAAATAAAATTCACATTTCTGTTGAGGCCTAGATATTTATAAGCCTCTAAAAGTAAGACCTTGAGTGCAATCATTCTTTTATTTATTTATTTGTTTAACTTTGTAAACTGGGGTAGAGCACTGAACCAAGAGGACCCATTTCAGGCTTAGCTTGGGTGTAAAAAGCACAAATAAATATAGGCATACACAAAACTAGTAGTAGTACAAAAAGCATAGGTATACAAATATAGGTTCCTATCAGTTCAGTCAATGGCATTTGTCATGCATAAATACCATTCGTTGAGCTGTTCATACTCAGATTGCTGTACAGTGAGGATCGGAAAATTTGCCCTTTCCCACTGTAGTGCGATCTCGGAGTTGGTATATATTATTAGCGGGGGTGGTGAGGGGCACAGCCCTCCCACATGAGGGGAGTTAAATGAACATCATTTCCAATGAAATGCCGTTCACTGAACTGACAGTTCCATGTAGTGATACAGACCCAAAGTATTATACATTAGAAGGGTAACTTTATACAATCAAGGCCAATAACAAAAGGTAAATGTAATTCACTTTAGACAGGAATTAAATGACATAACTGATACAAGGTGACATTTACAGTTTAAAGAGGGACTGTGGAAATTGTCTGATGGTAGAACTGTGTGGAACAAAGACGTGTTATAGGAAGAATAAAAACTGATATAGAGAAATTCTATTCAGAAGACATGTTGAGGTTCGTTTACAGCAAGGGAGTTGTACCAAGGAGGGGTGGAAGTTGGGGAGGATAAACGTTTTTAGAGACAGAGTTACATGTTGATAAGGTAGTCATAATTATACAGTTACAAGATGTTGTAGTAGGTCTATGTATTTTGTTATGAGTGATTATCAGACTATTCTCATAAACTGGTGATGGGTTTTTGTTTAATAGAAAGAGGAAGAAGAAAAGGAGAGGCGTTATTGAAAAAAGGTGCATTTAAGTAACAGAAAGTGAGAGTGGTTTAGTTTCTTCGGCAAGCGTTTTAGGAAAATAAACAGTAGATGGGCTTGATGTTATCGACTGGGAGATTAAAGTTGTCACTCTTGATAAATCTGCAATTTTAGGCTTCCTTTGAGAGGTGGTGTTTCAATTTTTTTTTCTTGAACAGTTGCAGATCACAGGAATCTTTTATAGATAGGGGAATGCATTGACAGAGTTTGGGGCCTACAAATGAGAAGTTCTGATTGCTGCATTTGAGAAGATAGTGTGAAGATATAGTGTAGTTAAGGTTGAGATCTGAGGTTGTATGCTTTGTAGTTATGAATCTACATGTTAAATATGAGAAGGAGGTTTGGTTCTGCAGGTCAGATAGAGTGGCAATTATTTTTTTTTTAAGAACTGAGCAGTGATGTTCAGTCCTTTGTGCTAGAGAGACAAAACAATATATTGTACTACAGGGTCTATATTAGATAACTGAAAGAGCAGGTCAGCAAATGCTCACATAAGCGAAAATGCCGGGGGTGTTTGTGGGGTTGGGGTACAGTGAAGAGTGGGATATTTGCTCTTTTTAAGTAGTGGGGGTGTGGGCAGCACAGCCATTCACATGGGGGGGGGGGTGCAGGGTGCTTGCCCTCCTGCTTACAACAGTTTCTTTTGTTTTTACTTCTTTTTTTTTTTTTTTTATCACTAGTCGAACTTTTGTAACTTCGAACAGAATGGTTCGAACAATACGTGTTCACAGTTATAAAACTTTGACTATGTGATATAGGCCCTACACATAGATCATTGTAGTTGACACTACATACAGAGTATTTGCAGAGAACAATATGTGACATTTTACATTAAACATAGATCTTTGTAATCGAGACTACATACAGTGTTTACTAAGAACAATACATGACAATATATAGTACACATAGATCTTTCTAATTGACACTACAGAGTGTTTACAGAGGTGGCAATCCACTGAGCACAGAAGAAGTTATCAGGGGCCTGGGGACCCAGGTTGATAGTAGTCTGTCATTCGACACCCATGTAGCTAAAGTAGTTAGGAAGACCTTCTACATTGCCCACCTTATCATGAAGGGATTCTCATCTAGATCAAGGGAGGTCATAGTCTCCCTATACTCATCACTCATCAGACCAATGATTGAGTACAATGCCCCATTCAGAATGTATCTGACCCGACACTTGCAGCAGCTGGAGAGGCCACAAAAGTTCCTCACCAAAAGGATAAAGGGTCTCAAACATCTGTCCTATGCTGCCCGACTGAAAGAACTCCAGCTCTATTCAGTCGCCACCGCTTGCTCAGAGGTGACCTTTGCCTAACATACAAGGCCATGTCAAACCCAGATTTGATGAATATGCTTCACCTCAAAAATCTAGATCCGTCAGAGCCACAAGGGCGGAGACTTAAACCTCGACACGGCTATTAATAGGACATGCTGGAGGGATAGATTCATCACCCAAAGACTCCCTATGCTGTGGAATAAAATCCCAGTATATGTGAGGCAGAGCACCTCGCTGGCCTTGTTCAAGAGAAATCTTGACCAATGGATGGGAGATCGCAGATATACCCCAGGGATTACCTCAGTGTCACTGCTCAACAGAGGCACAGCAAAATAATGGGTATAGTTCCCCATACTAAAGGGGTGGCGTAAGCCACAAAACTATGGGCTAGGCTTGTAAATGCCCTCGGGCAGATAGCCTAGTATGAACCTATGAACCTATGAACCTGTGAACTACATGACATTATATAGTGCTCATAGATCTTTGTAATCGAAATTACATACAGAGTGTATACAAAGAACAATACATGACATATAATACACATAGATGATTATAATCAACACTACATACAGAGTGTTTACAGAGAACAATACATGACATTATATAGTGCACATAGTTCTTTATAATTGACACTACATACAGATTGTTTACAGAGGACAATACATGACATTATATAGTAAACATAGATCATTTTAATTAATACACTATAGAGGATGCTTGCAGTTGAGCATTTATAGGTATTTTACAGTAGTAACTATTAAAATAAAAATCTTATGGAGTAATATATATATGTTTCAAGATTTTTGACAGTTGGAATGCATGAATAGTTGGTTAATTAATAGTGCAGAGCAAACATGTCAGTTTTCTAGGAATTGAGAGACAAAGTTGTGAAGAGTAAGAATACAGATACAATTAGTTGTGTGGTGTTGAGGAGAGTTAGACTTTAGGGAGTGTGGTATTGGCACATGTATGCAGCCAGAGAGAGGACAGGTGTTGTGTAAGCTAATTCTTGAGGAGAGAAGGATTGCCAGTTTTTCTGACTGACGGTGAGAGGGCATTCCATAGTTTTGAGACAGTAAAAGAGTAAAGCATTTGACCAGGGGAGAAATTTGTTTTTTTTTCTATTTTGAGCAGCAGTTTATTTATAGATCTAAGAGATCTGTTTGGCTGGCATGTGGTACAAAGATTAGAAATGGCAGGGAATTTGATGGTTTATATATAATATAAATGTATGTGCCATTGTTAATTGTAAATATGTGAGGTAATGTGGGCGTTCAAGCCAATTTAGTTGATGTAGTGATAAGCAATGGCGGGAAGAGAATGTAGCAGTCTTGTTGGAGCATGCGTAGAATGTGGATTTCAAGGATGATTGGATGTTGGTAAGGATGGGGGCACCATATAATAGAGATGGTAGTACAAAGGATGAGGCAAGAGACGTATCTGCAGCATGGTTAAGGGACTAGTTATGTCTAGAGATGGCGCCCAGTTTCTGATGTGTTTTTTTTTATTTTGCTGTGAATATGGAGTTTGAATGTTACATTTTCATCTATGAAGACACCTAGCAATTTAGTGCTTGAAACAACTTCAATAACTGTTATTTTGAGAATGAACAGTGAATTCATTTTTGTTGAGAGGGGTATTTCTTTTGTGCAAATATCAGGAGTTTAGTTTTATTGGCATTTAGAGCGAGATGATTGTTGGACATCCAGCTTTCAGTTGTTGTGAAAGCATTTTGGATAAGTAGTTGTAGTTTGGATATGGACTTGGCTGTGCAGATGATTGTAGAATCATCTGAATATTGGGTGATGGAGCCTTGAGTAAGAGTGTTGTGAAAGTTGATAATAAATATGCTAAATAGAAGGGGGTCCTAATATGGATCCTTGGAGAACACCTGTGATAGTGTTAAGAAGTTAAGAAAAGGTGAGAAAGAGAGTTGCCATTTGGTAGACTGTTGCCTTTTAGTAAAATAGTTTGAGAACCAGTTTAGAGTTGGGGCTGAATGTTTAAGCAGGAGAGTTTGTTAAGAAGGGGATGGATGCAGTATCAAATGCCTTATAGAGGTCAAGAAAGAGTGAGGAGACAATATTACCTGCATCATGGGCCCACTTTACTGTATCCATAAAGGAAATGAGAGCTGTGGTGGTACTGTGACCTGGACTGAAACTGTGCTGACTAAAAGAAAGCATTTGGTTCTTAGCTAGATGTTTAAGAAGCTGAGTATGACCACATTTTTCCAACATTTTAGAGATGGGAGAAAAATGACGATGGGTTGAAAATTGGATATGTCAGAGATTTTGCCACCTTTATGAAGAGGTAGAATGCATGCTTTTTTTCCAGATAAGAGGTATGTGCAATTCCTGAATAGATCTGTTAAGTAGTATGCTGCGGGGTTAGCTCTGCTGTGTATAGCCACAAATGCTTAGAAGCACAATTTTCCCTTGATCTCAGCTAGAGAACCCCTCCTTAGCATCACTGCCTGTCTGTGCACAACATAGTTGTGCATTCTGAGGCATTGATACAGTCTTCCACCCTTAGCCCTCCAAAGAATAGCTGCCTTTGTTAGTCTCACAAGCAAACCCTTGTCCATCCCGCCCATTGCCACTAGTTACTACAATATGTACCTACCATAATGGGTGGACAGTTTCCCAACCCCTGCTCTATCCATCCCATCCCACTAGTTACTACAATATATACCTACCATAATGGGTGGACAGTTTCCAAACCCTACTCTATCCATCCCATCCCACTAGTTACTACAATATGTACCTACCATAATGGGTGGACAGTTTCCCAACCCCTGCTCTATCCATCCCATCCCACTAGTTACTACAATATGTACCTACCATAATGGGTGGACAGTTTCCCGACCCCTGCTCTATCCATCCCATCCCACTAGTTACTACAATATGTACCTACCATAATGGGTGGACAGTTTCCCAACCCCTGCTCTATCCATCCCATCCCACTAGTTACTACAATATGTACCTACCATAATGGGTGGACAGTTTCCCAACCCCTGCTCTATCCATCCCATCCCACTAGTTACTACAATGTGTACCTACCATAATGGGTGGACAGTTTCCCAACCCCTGCTCTATCCATCCCATCCCACTAGTTACTACAATATGTACCTACCATAATGGGTGGACAGTTTCCCAACCCTGTTCTATCCATCCCATCCCACTAGTTACTACAATATGTACCTACCATAATGGGTGGACAGTTTCCCAACCCCTGCTCTATCCATCCCATCCCACTAGTTACTACAATATGTACCTACCATAATGGGTGGACAGTTTCCCAACCCCTGCTCTATCCATCCCATCCCACTAGTTACTACAATATGTACCTACCATAATGGGTGGACAGTTTCCCAACCCCTGCTCTATCCATCCCATCCCACTAGTTACTACAATATGTACCTACCATAATGAGTGGACAGGTTTCCAAACCCCTGCTCTATCCATCCCATCCCACTAGTTACTACAATATGTACCTACCATAATGGACAGACATTTTCCCACCATTTCACCAGTCAACCTTATTGACATGGGAATCCTGAAGCAATGTAGTAACTGCCTCATGTATACTGATAACCACTTGTTCCTAAAGCAAACAAGCACAGGATGTGAGAGATGTAACTTCCTCTAAGATAACAATATACAAGACATACAACAGGTTGTCAGCACACAAAACTCCCCTCTCACACAATATAAGGTCAAGACACATAAGCCCACACACAAAGGCACTAACTAAGAGCCTGCCAAATGACCAGAGAACTATTAAGAGTAAACATCATACACATACTGGTACATGAACAGAATCTACCACTACATATAACAACACACATATCAGTGCGCACTCAGGTCACTCATCAACAGTTACTGTTATGAATCTGTCATAGTACATGTTGGTGTGAATGACTTGAGATGTACGTCTCTGGACTACATGAAGAAAGACATGACTGAACTCTCAGATTATGTGTCCCAGACAGGTATGTCCCTAGCCCAAAGCAGCATTCTACCTTGACCTAGGGTGATGCCACAATACAGAAAAAAAATGCTTGATTTCAATAATTGGCTTAGCTTTTGATGTCACTCCAGGGAGCTCCATTATCTGTCTGCCTGGGAAGACATGGTTGACAGTCCATGCTGCTTTGCCAGAGATGGCTTTCACATGTCTCCAAAAGGCTTTTGGATACTGGCAAAGACACATACTTTCCCCATAGTGCCTTTTTAAGCAATGTCCAAACAAGAAAACTTCCAATATAAAGAAACCCACTAAAGACAAACTGACGGTCACGCTGCTTAATGCTAGCAGCTTAAACAGTGAACTGCAGTCCCTGGAAGCACTCCTCACCTTGGAAGATGTTGATGTTTGTACAGTCGCTGAGACTTGGTTCAAGGCCGCTGAGAGCATCCGGCTGTACAAAGCTACAATGCCTTTCACACATTCAACCCTCAAAATGAGCATGAAAGAACGAGAGTTGGAGGTGTACCCATCTTCAGGACATCCAAATAAAGCTGAAGACTGTTCAAGCAGTATGAGTCTCTTGAACTACTCCAGATGCCCCTAACTATAAATAAAATACCCCTCCACATCTTTGCCAGCTACATGCCCCCTGCCATGAACCATCAGAAGTACACTGTCTACCTGGACTTGCTGCAGTCACTCAGCATACAGCCAAACACCTTGTTCATGGGAGATTTCAAATATCCTTCCATCGACTGAGTGACTTACCTGAACACAAACATGATGAATATGAGGTTCCTGGACCTTCTTAATTCATATGCCCTGGAACAGTTGCTCCAAATTCCCACAAGGGATTCAAATGTCATGAACCTAGTGCTGACCAACATGGGGGGGGGGTCACTGCATTACTCCTTGTGTGTTGCCCACCCTAGTAAGGTAAGACCATAAATATGTCTTGTTTGAAGTAAAGATCAAGCCTGACACCCCCACAGGATTAAAAAAAAACTGAAAAATTTCTCCAAAGTAAAATATTGCCTACTAAGTGATGGTATAAAAAGTTTCAAAGCCCCTGCAAACATAGCCAACAATGACTGTTATACAGAAGAATACAAAAATTCCCTATACAGACATTTAAACAAATGCATTGACCTGGTGGACTGTAAGTATAAATAAGGTATACATCAAAAGAAAGCAACTGATATCTAAGAACAGGAAGGAACTTGCTCAACAGAAGAAGAATACCCTCCACAGCTTGAGCAAGCAAATCATATATCTTGTTAAGTCCTCTTAGGCTATTTATGAATCTAAATTACCATCCCTATCTAAAGACAGTCATGAGGCATTCTTTAGGTATGTCCAAAACCAAAAAGGGAATGCCCAGCTGTGTGCTGAACTTATAGTGGACGGTACCACTCACACTGAACCTGAGGAAATTCCCAACCTGCTAGGCAACAGATTTGGCAATAACTTCACCCCCTTGTCCCTACCAGACATACCCAAAAGCATTCCTGACACCAGTCCTCTACTTAGTATTTCCAAAGAACAGATCAAACAAATACTCTCCAAGGGCAAAAATATGGCCCCTGTTGGACCAGATAACATCCCAGGTTGCTTACTAAACAATCTAAAATAAGACCTAGTAGAACCACTTGACAGTCTCTTTGACTGTGGCCTGAGAACTGGCTTTGACCCAACAGAGTGGAGAACAGCAGCGGTAATCCCCTTGCACAAAAGGGTTCCATCTTCACCCTGAGAACTATCTACCCATAAGCCTAACCAGCCTATCTACAAGGCCATGAAAAGAATCATCATGGACCTTATCCACAAGGACATAGGCAACCTTCAAACTCTTGACCTGATCCAGTTTGGTTTTGTCAAGGGTAGATCTTGCTTATTAAACCTAGTGGGCATCTTTGAGAATGCCACCAAAGCCCTAGATGAGGGCAAAAGAGTACATACCACCTATCCTGATTTAGCCAAGGCCTTTGACAAAATCCCTCATTCAGATATCATAGAGAAACTCTCCCAGCTGGGGATTAACCCATACATTACTAGCTGTGTAGCAAACTGGCTGAATAACAGAATGCACACTGTCAAAGTTGGGGAGTCCACCTCCCACAACAGACCAGTTAACAGTGGGGTACCACAAGGATCTGTGCTGGGCCCTCTACTGATCGGAATCCATTTCTCTGAAGTCCTGGTGAAGGTAGATTTATTTATTTTACATTTGTTGTCTGTATTTTCCGGCTGAGCTGATACCTTTTTTCAGCAGAGGCCCGGGACAAAAGCTCCACAAAATTACAATACAATTGTGTAAGTGAAAATTGTATTATAAACAAAACATTAACATTTTCAAGTTGGAACAGTAAAAGCATAACAATGATTTACAGAGCTTAAGTTGTGCTTTAACTTAAGATAAGTACAAAAACAATATGTAGAGTTTGTAAGTACAGCCAGTGTAGTTAGAGTTAGTGCGGAGTATACAGGTAGTGTATTAGTAGAAATAGAGTAACATGTAATTACCTAGATAAGATGACTAGGAGAGTGATCACATGACAGAAAAATGCCAATGAGGGCAGAGAGCAAGCTACATAAGAGAGGGGGACAAGTTATGGATGGTGAGTACAGTGGCATGGCCAGCAACTTATTAGGTAGCCTTTGGTGGCTGATTTAAAGTCTTTGCGTTGTTTGAGATGGCCTGTGGCTTACTGAGTTTGCAGATGACTGTAAACTAGGTGCAATCATAGAGTCTCCCAATGAAGTTAACATATCATAGAAAGGGCTGACACAGACAAATGACTGATGCCAAAGTCATGGAATAAAACATAATGCAAAAAAATGCCTTATTATCCCCTTTGGCAAATAAGTAGCCCCTGCTAATTCTGATATAGATAGCACTCAACTAAGCTCAAACTCAGTGGTGAGAGACTTGGGAACACAGGTTGATGGCAATCTAAACTTTAATCACTATGTGTCCGTAGTGGTAAGAAAAGCATCCTACATTTGCACATCTCATAAATAAGAGCATCGCATCCAAAACCAGGGAGGTTATAGCTCCACTGTACTTGACCCTTATCAGACCACTAATTGAGTACAATGCTCCCTACTGTATGTACCACATCACACACCTACAGCAAATGGAGAGACCGCAGAGGTTTCTAACCAAGAGAATCCAGGGCATCCAAAACATGACATACATGGAAAGACTGAAAGCCATGTCACTGTACTCTGTATCATACAGGCTACTGTCAGGTGACCTGTCTTTGACCTACAGAGCAGTCTTGGACCCTGCTGTAATGGAAATGCTGCCTATCCACAAATCAAATGGGACAAGAATAATTCACTCCAGGGATCTTAACATTGCCTGTGCCATTCACAGAACATGCTGGAGAGACAGATATAACTTCCAGCAATTGCTGATCCTCTGGAATAAACTCCCACTCCATGTCAAGCAGAAGTCCTCAATGACCCCATTCAAGCGCAACTTGACAGCTGGATGGATGCCCGTAAATTCACCCCAGGGGCAGCACCTATGTGTTGGTGCTGGTCATATAATTACTCTGCTAACAACAACCATCTATTATGGTCATTAAGGATACTCGGGTTATTACACAGCTAGGCTTGTGAAGGTCCTAGGGCTATTAGCCTAGTAACCTCCAATGAACCTGTGAACCTATGCAAGTATATGTGCTTCAATAAAACAGGCTAAAAAGTAACTTCCAACAAGGCACCATCTGTACACAAACTAAAACTAAATTAAAGCAATAGAACTTTGCAATCAAAATAATAATGTAAATAAGGACCTAATTTTTAATTAACATATATCAGTTTTCTCTCTCTCTCTCTCTCTCTCTCTCTATTCTTACAATGAACCAAAATGGACACTACTTTAACACAGTTTCACACACACTAACCAATCTAACTTATACTTCTCCTCTTTATCCCTAACTTTTTTCAGTCTTTCTCTAACCCTATATACTTAGCCCCCATCTCTGGTCCCCCTTATTGTATGTCCTTCAGCCTCATTAGAGCATTCAGATCCACAATTAGAAATCCTATCATGTATTGTCCAACCATAAGCTAAAAATGATACAGAGAAAGCTGCTGCAATGAAATGTAATGCTATCCATGACTGATGACTGTCTGTAATGCATAAGGATATATTGTAGTACATATTCATGTATTAATTTACATATACTTGTGGGATGACCAATTGGTGTTGCCACTAATATTATGCAAATGTTTAAAGATTTATAAGTAGAAGTTAGTATCCAAAAGTAGAATATGAACAGCTGCAATACATTTCTAACTTATCAATGGATAATCTTTCTAAGCATTTTGGAAGACAAATATATTTTATTTATTTACATTTGTTTACAGGGAAATTCCAACTGGACACAGGTCCTTTTTCAGTGGAGGCCCGGGGAGAAAAGCTCCACAGAACAACAAATGAGCAGCAGAAAACATGAAGAACAATTGAATATACATACAATAGCAAATAATACATCCTGCAGCAAACAGCTATACATACAATATGAAACATAATAATGAACAGATATACCAATAGCAAATAATATATACTGCAGCAAACATTAGATATACATACAATATGAAACATAGTAATGAACAGATATACCAATAACAAATAATACATCCTGCAGCAAACAGCTATACATACAATATGAAACATAGTAATGAACAGATATACCAATAGCAAATAATACATACTGCAGCAAACATTAGATATACATACAATATGAAACATAGTAATGAACAGATATACCAATAGCAAATAATACATACTGCAGCAAACATAAGCTATACATACAATATGAAACACAGTAATGAACAGATATACCAATAGCAAATAATACATACTGCAGCAAACATTAGATATACATACAATATGAAACATAGTAATGAACAGATATATCAATAGCAAATAATACATACTGCAGCAAACATTAGATATACATACAATATGAAACATAGTAATGAACCGATATACCAATAGCAAATAATACATACTGCAGCAAACATTAGATATACATACAATATGAAACATAGTAATGAACAGATATACCAATAACAAATAATACATACTGCAGCAAACATTAGCTATACATACAATATGAAACATAGTAATGAACCGATATACCAATAACAAATAATACATACTGCAGCAAACATTAGATATACATACAATATGAAATATAGTAATGAACAGATATACCAATAGCAAATAATACATACTGCAGCAAACATTAGATATACATACAATATGAAACATAGGTTAGTACTAGGCTACCTGCCCTTTCAGGCCATTATTAAGCCTAGCCAGTTACCCCATGTGAGAATCAAACCCTGCACTTTGTGTGTGTAAGGTAAACACCTTAACCATTAGGCCAATCTCCCACCCCCAACACAGTAATGAACAGATATATCAATAGCAAATAATACATACTGCAGCAAACATTAGCTATACATACAATATGAAACATAGTAATGAACAGATATACCAATAGCAAATAATACATACTGCAGCAAACATTAGCTATACATACAATATGAAACACAGTAATGAACAGATATACCAATAGCAAATAATACATACTGCAGGAAACATTAGATATACATACAATATGAAACATAGTAATGAACAGATATACCAATAGCTATACATACAATATGAAACATAGTAATGAACAGATATACCAATAGCAAATAATACATACTGCAGCAAACATTATCTATACATACAATATGAAACATAGTAATGAACCGATATACCAATAGCAAATAATACATACTGCAGGAAACATTAGATATACATACAATATGAAACATAGTAATGAACAGATATACCAATAGCTATACATACAATATGAAACATAGTAATGAACAGATATACCAATAGCAAATAATACATACTGCAGCAAACATTAGCTATACATACAATATGAAACACAGTAATGAACAGATAAACCAATAGCAAATAATACATACTGCAGCAAACATTATCTATACATACAATATGAAACATAGTAATGAACCGATATACCAATAGCAAATAATACATACTGCAGCAAACATTAGCTATACATACAATATGAAACATAGTGATGAACAGATATACCAATAGCAAATAATACATACTGCAGGAAACATTAGATATACATACAATATGAAACATAGTAATGAACAGATATACCAATAGCAAATAATACATACTGCAGCAAACATTAGCTATACATACAATATGAAACATAGTGATGAACAGATATACCAATAGCAAATAATACATACTGCAGCAAACATTAGATATACATACAATATGAAACATAGTAATGAACAGATATACCAATAGCAAATAATACACACTGCACCAAACATTAGCTATACATACAATATGAAACATAGTAATGAACAGATATACCAATAGCAAATAATACATACTGCAGCAAACATTAGATATACATACAATATGAAACATAGTAATGAACAGATATACCAATAGCAAATAATACACACTGCAGCAAACATTAGCTATACATACAATATGAAACATAGTAATGAACAGATATACCAATAGCAAATAATACATACTGCAGCAAACATTAGCTATACATACAATATGAAACACAGTAATGAACAGATATACCAATAGCAAATAATACATACTGCAGCAAACATTAGATATACATACAATATGAAACATAGTAATGAACAGATATACCAATAACAAATAATACATACTGCAGCAAACATTAGCTATACATACAATATGAAACATAGTAATGAACCGATATACCAATAGCAAATAATACATACTGCAGCAAACATTAGATATACATACAATATGAAACATAGTAACAAACAGATATACCAATAGCAAATAATACATACTGCACCAAACATTAGCTATACATACAATATGAAATATAGTAATGAACAGATATACCAATAGCAAATAATACATACTGCAGCAAACATTAGATATACATACAATATGAAACATAGTAATGAACCGATATACCAATAGCAAATAATACATACTGCAGCAAACATTAACTGTACATGCAATATGAAACATAGTAATGAACAGATATACCAATAGCAAATAATACATACTGCAGCAAACATTAGATATACATACAATATGAAACATAGTAATGAACCGATATACCAATAGCAAATAATACACACTGCAGCAAACATTAGATATACATACAATATGAAACATAGTAATGAACAGATATACCAATAGCAAATAATACACACTGCACCAAACATTAGCTATACATACAATATGAAACATAGTAATGAACAGATATACCAATAGCAAATAATACATACTGCAGCAAACATTAGATATACATACAATATGAAACATAGGTTCATAGGTTAGTACTAGGCTACCTGCCCTTTCAGGTCATTTTAAGCCTAGCCAGTTACCCCATGTGAGAATCAAACCCTGCACTTTGTGTGTGTAAGGTAAACACCTTAACCATTAGGCCAATCTCCCACCCCCAACACAGTAATGAACAGATATATCAATAGCAAATAATACATACTGCAGCAAACATTAGCTATACATACAATATGAAACATAGTAATGAACAGATATACCAATAGCAAATAATACATACTGCAGCAAACATTAGCTATACATACAATATGAAACACAGTAATGAACAGATATACCAATAGCAAATAATACATACTGCAGCAAACATTAGATATACATACAATATGAAACATAGTAATGAACCGATATACCAATAGCAAATAATACATACTGCAGCAAACATTAGATATACATACAATATGAAACATAGTAATGAACAGATATACCAATAGCTATACATACAATACGAGACATAGTAATGAACAGATATACCAATAGCAAGTAATACATACTGCAGCAAACATTAGCTATACAAACAATATGAAACGTAATAATGAACACATATACCAATAGCAAATAATACATACTGCAGCAAACATTAGGTATATATACAATATGAAACATAGTAATGAACAGATATACCAATAGCAAATAATACATACTGCAGCAAACATTAACTATACATACAATATGAAACATAGTAATGAACAGATATACCAATAGCAAGTAATACATACTGAACCATACATTAGCTATACATACAATATGAAACATAGTAATGAACAGATATACCAATAGCAAATAATACATACTGCAGCAAACATTAGCTATACATACAATATGAAACATAGTAATGAACAGATATACCAATAGCAAATAATACACACTGCAGCAAACATTAGCTATACATACAATATGAAACATAGTAATGAACAGATATACCAATAGCAAATAATACACACTGCAGCAAACATTAGCTATACATACAATATGAAACATAGTAATGAACACATATACCAATAGCAAATAATACATACTGCAGCAAACATTATCTATACATACAATATGAAACATAGTAATGAACAGATATACCAATAGCAAATAATACATACTGAACCATACATTAGCTATACATACAATATGAAACATAGTAATGAACAGATATACCAATAGCAAATAATACATACTGCAGCAAACATTAGCTCTACATACAATATGAAACATAGTAATGAACAGATATACCAATAGCAAATAATGCATACTGCAGCAAACATTAGGTATATATACAATATGAAACATAGTAATGAACAGATATAACAATAGCAAATAATACATACTGCAGCAAACATTAGCTATACATACAATATGAAACATAGTAATGAACAGATATACCAATAGCAAATAATGCATACTGCAGCAAACATTAGATATACATACAATATGAAACATAGTAATGAACAGATATACCTACAAATATTGCACTAAACTCAAGAAAATATAAATCAGAAGTTCTACACGAAGGTGGAACAAGCTAGAAGGGCTAATGGGATGGAAGGGGAAGATAGAGGAGTAAGAGAGGAGACTGAGTGAGTAGTATACGTGGTAGTGAGAGGAATCTAGGTGTAAGTCAGTTGGATATGTATTTGTAGTTGAAATGAAGGGAGGTAGTTAAGCATGTTGTAAACTTTGGATTGGAAGGACTCTGTATACATTGTGTTACAATACTATAGTATCTTTACTGCCATTGTGCCTAGGTTGTGGCTGAAAAGGGGCTATGGACCCACCCACTCAGAAAATAAATAAATAAATGATCAAGTAAATAAAGATAGACTGTAGGCTTTACATCTATTAAACAGTGATGTGGTGAGAGTCCAACAGTGTAACTGTCACAGGTAATGTCAAGACGTTGTTCTTAGCAGACTGACCACAATAGGGAGATGAAGAACAAAATGGAAGAGAAAAGATTCTGTTAATGGATCCATTTTGGCATTCACCTGTGTAAGCACATGGTGAACATCAATAGCATGACCATGACATATTAGCTGCACCCTTCAGGAGCTCATATTTAAGTATCACTTTCTGGGCACTTCTCCCTCTTGTAGAAATAAATTAATCCTATTTATTTATTTTCTACTTATACATTTATACTCTACTGCTGAACATCTAGCATCCATCACCTTTTCCCATTTTGTACATTCGATTGGGGTGTCACATCAACAGTGACCATCACTTATAGCCAGTGTTCACACTGGTGAGTAGCTGCCCATATCAGTCCCATTATGCTTGTGACCTATTTTTACTTGTGAGCCAAGGTGGCATTTATACTGATGGGAGAAATTTAGCTTTTTATTCCTAACAATGAAAAATTGATTGAGAAACCATTTTGAATGTCTAAGCCACATGTCCTCAATAAACAATGACCACGTGTCCCAGTGCTACAGACAAGTACGTGTCAAATATCTACTTGTCTGGATAGCTAGATATAGATATAGATTTAGATACAAATATGCAAAAGTGCACCTACTATTTCCTTATTCATTGGTGTCTTAAGGAAAAGTTCCCATATATCTTAGTAAAGATTTAAAATACCTGCTGACATTCTGCAGACATTCTTCACTGACATGTCTCCATGACCTATTGCAGATATTATTCCATGGCATGTCACCATAACATGTTGCAGACATTATTCAGTGACATGTCTCCATGACATGTTGCAGACATTATTCAGTGGCATGTCTCTATGATATGTTGCAGACATTATTCAGTGACATGTCTCCATGGCATGTTGCAGACATTATTCCATGACATGTCACCATAACATCTTGCAGACATTATTCAGTGACATGTCTCTATGACATGTTGCAGACATTATTCAGTGACATGTCTCCATGGCATGTTGCAGACATTATTCCATGACATGTCACCATAACATGTTGCAGACATTATTTGGTGACATCTCTCAATGGCACGTTGCAGACATTATTCAGTGGCATGCCTCTATGATCTGTTATGGACATTTTTCAAGTGACATGTCTCCATGGCATGTTGCAGACATTATTCAGTGGCATGCTGACATAGTTTGTAGCAGTCATTATTCGCAGACATGTCCCCTAAATAAGTTGCAGGCATTATTCAGTTACATGTCAACATGACATGTTGAAGACATTATTCAGTAACATGTCTCCATGAAATGTTGCAGACATTATTCAGTGACATATCACCATGACATGTTACAGACATTATTCAGTTACATGTCTCTGTGACATGTTGCAGACATTATTCAGTGGCATTTCTCCATGATATTCTGAAGACATTAATCAGTGACATGACTGCATGATATTTTGCAAACATTATTCAGTGACAGGTCTCCATGACATTGTACAAGAAATTATTCAGTGACATGTCTCCATCACATGTTGAAAACATTATTCAGTGACAAGTTACAATAGCATGTTTCAGACATCATTTGGTGACATGTCTTCATGATATGTTGTAGATATTATTTGGTACCAGGTCTCTAAGACATGTAGACATTATTCAGTGATATCTCTTCATGAAATGTTGCAGACATTATTCAGTGGCATGTCTCCATGACATGTTGCAGACATTATTCAGTGGCATGTCTCTATGACATGTTGCAGACATTATTCAGTGGCATGTCTCTATGGCATGTTGCAGACATTATTCAGTGGCATGTCTCTATGAACTGTTGCAGACATTATTCCATGACATGTCACCATAACATGTTGCAGACATTATTCAGTGACATGTCTCCATGGCATGTTGCAAATATTATTCAGTGGCATGTCTCTATGATCTGTTATAGACATTATTCAAGTGACATGTCTCCATGGCATGTTGTAGACATTATTCAGTGGCATGCTGACATAGTTTGTAGCAGTCATTATTCACAGACATGTCTCCTAAATAAGTTGCAGGCATTATTCAGTTACATGTCAACATGACATGTTGAAGACATTATTCAGTAACATGTCTCCATGAAATGTTGCAGACATTATTCAGTGACATATCACCATGACATGTTACAGACATTATTCAGTGGCATGTCTCCATGATATTCTGAAGACATTAATCAGTGACATGACTGCATGATACTTTGCAAACATTATTAAGTGACAGGTCTCCATGACATTGTACAAGAAATTATTCAGTGACATGTCTCCATCACATGCTGAAACATTATTCAGTGACAAGTTACAATAGGATGTTTAAGACATTATTTGGTGACATGCCTTCATGATATGTTGTAGACATTATTTGGTACAAGGTGTCTAAGACATGTAGACATTATTCAGTGACATCTCTTCATGAAATGGCGGCCCCTCCACAGAACTAACCAAGCCCCATAGCTATTCTCTCTCCACTCTCCAAAATAGTAGAGAGATGCATACACTCTCAGGTCTCAGACTACCTCCTTACTAACAACCTCCTTTCCAATACTCAGCATGGTTTCCGACCAAACCATAGCATCACCACTGCCTTACTCTCCTTTACTAACACTATCCTTCAGCATAAAAACAATGACTATCTCTCCACTGCTACTTTCCTAGACCTATCTAAAGCATTTGACATGGTCCCACACAAACAACTCACCTCTGTCCTCAATAACCTCTCCTTCTCTCAATCAGTCACCAAATGGTTTCAGAGTTACCTGTCTGATCGCCAACAATCCATTGTATGGCAGAATGACATATCTCCCCAACTACCTGTCTCCATAGGGGCTCCCCAAGGATCCATCCTTGGACCCCTACTCTTCTCTGTTTTTACCAATAATCTAGCCTCTGCCACCAAACATGGCACACTCATACAATACACATATGACTCAACCATCATCTGCTCAGCCCAGTCCCTATCCAAACTGCAAAAAGTCACACAGGAAGCCTTTTCCTCTGTTGAAACATGGTTATCCGATGCCCAATTAATACTCAACCCAAACAAAACTAAACTACTCATCTTCCAACCCACCAAACATACTCAAAACAACTCTCACTTTAACATCACAGCAAAACACAACACCACTATATACCCAGCTGAACACACCAAATTGTTAGGAGTGGAAATAGACAACAAACTAAAATTTGACATTCACATATCCATGACCATAAAAAAGTCCACAAAAAACTAAGTGTGTTTTACAGAAATAAGCAACTTCTCACCAAAGCAGCAAAGATTTCAAAATCAAATTCCCACCTTATCTCCACCCTACTTTATGCCTCTCCAATATATACCAACCTAAGGCAATGCGATCTAAACAAGCTAGAGACCTGCTACAACAAAATCGCCAAATTCGCCACAGGGGCATTCTACCGTAGTCACCACTGTCGCTCACTTGCTGAACTGGGCTGGCTTGAACTCCCTCACCTCCTTCAATGGTACTGACTCTCACTCACCCACAAACTAGTAAACCATCCACTAAATGTCCCATCCCTCCAGAATCTACTCCAACCCTATCTCACCTTCAGACCACTAAGATCCAGCAACAAAAATCACTTGCAGATCACTAAAGCCAATAACTCTGCTGGTGAAGCACTATTCTCTTGTGCCATAGCCAAATTATGGAACTCCCTTCCACCCACAATTACCTCTGTACCATCATGCATCCACTTCAAAACTTTACTAAAAATGCACCTAAAAACATGCTGGCGATGCCCTTGCAACTCCCACTCTAATATCACCCACCACATCCAACCACTACCTTTCTTTCCACCCCACTAATTACCTTGATTATAGCAAGCTCAGATGCTCATAAGCCTAGTACTTATTATACAGCAGGAACTTCTTATTGTAACATTTGTCAATGTCTGTTATGTACTTCGCAGATAAAGATTCTAGTTGTCTACTGATGTACTATGTTCTTCATCTGTAAATATGTTTGTAATTAATTGCTATGTTAATCAAATTGTTAATCGCTATGTAGTTCAATGTAACTACTGTCTGTTTATTTTAACTGTGGAGCTTTTCTCCCCGGGCCTCTGCTGAAAGTGGACCTACGTCCAGTCAGACACTCCCGGTCAACAAATGTAAATAAATAAATAAATAAATAAATAAATAAATGTTGCAGACAATATTCAGTGACATGTCTTCATGACATTCTGCAGACATTATTAATTGAGATATTATGCTGACATGTTACAGACATTATTCAGTGATATCTCTCCATAACATTCTGTAGACATTATTCAGTGACATGTCACCAGGACATGTTGCAAACATTACAGACTAACATGTCTCCATGACATGTTGTGGACACTATTTGGTGACATGTCTCCATGACTTGTTGCATATATATTCAGTGCCATGTCTTTAAAACATGTTGGAGACATTATTATATGACATGTCTCCATGACATGTGGTGGACATTATTCAGTGACATGCCAGCATGACATGTTGCAGACATTACTCAGTGACATGCCTTCATGACATGCTACAGACATCATTCAGTGACATGTCTTTATTACATCCTGCAGACAATATTCAGTGCAAAGTCTCCAAGACATGTTGCAGACATTATTCTGTGACATGCCTCCATGACATGTTGCAGACATTATTCAGTGACATGTCTTCATGACATGTTGCAAACAATATTCAGTGACATGTCCTCATGAAATTCTGCAAACATTATTCATTAACATGTCACTCTGACATGTTGCAGACATTATTCAGTGATATGTCTCCATGACATATTGCAGTCATTACTCTGTGACATGTCTCCACAGCTTGTTGTAGGTATTAGTCAGTGACATGTCTTCATGACATTCTGAAGACATTATTCAGTGGCTCCCTATTATATGATCGAAGATGCATTCTTTCAAATGCGTGTTGATCGAACTTGAAAGCACGAAACAGCAAAATACCGAAACAACATATAAGCAAATTCTTTCCCTGGGAAAGAAATCGCTTGGCTGCCTTCATTATTTAGCTGTTTTCATCACTGTAGTGTGATCTCAGAGTTTGTATTTTTAATTAGGGAAGTGTGGGGGGCACATCCCCCCATGTCGGGGGTGTGGGGGCGAAGCCCCCCACTTTATATAATGTTTTAAAGTTTTGTTTTTCTTTTTTGGAACAGCGATTTTTTTCCCTGGGACAAAATCGCTGTTCTAAGTGTTTGGGATTATAAGCTTTCGCTTACATGGGGTCGATAAATCGGTGTTCGTTTTTTTAAGTGTTTGGTGATTTAATATAGACCGTATTCAGTGACACGTCTCCATGACATGTGCAGACATTATTCACTGACATGTCTCCATGACATGTTGCGACCATTAGTTGGTGATATAGCTAAATGGCATGCTGCAGATATTATTCAGTGTCATATCTCTAAGAAATGTTGCAGACATTATTATGTGACATGTCTCCATGACATGGTTCAGACATTATTCAGTGCCATGCCTTTAAGACATGTTGGAGACATTATTCAGTTACAGATCTCCAAGACATGTTGCAGGCATTATTTGGTGACATGTCCCCATGACATGTTTCATATATTATTCAGTGACATGTCACCATGATATGTTGCAGACATTAATCAGTGATATGTCTTCATGACATGTTGCTGTCATTATTCACTATCATGTCTCCACATGTTGCAGACATTATAAAGTGACATGTCTCCATGACATGTTGCAGGCATTAATCAGTGTCATGTCACTAAGACATGTTGCAGACATTATTCAGTGGCATGTCTTCAGGACATGTTGCAGACACTATTCAGGGAGATGTTTCTATGACATTTTGCAGACTTTATTCACTGACATGTCACTATGTCATTTTGCAGACACTATTCAGTGACATGTCACCAAGATGTGTTGCAGACATTATTCAGTGACATGTCACCAAGAAATGTTGCAGACATTATTTACTGACATGTCGCCAAGATATGCTGCAGACATTATTCAGTGATATGTGTCTAAGACATGTTGCATTCAGTGACTTATCTTCATGACATGTTGCCGACATAATTCAGTGACATGACTTGATGACATTTTACAGACACTATTCAGTGACATGTCCCCATTACATTTTGCAGACTTTATTCACTGACATGCCACTATGACATTTTGCAGACACTATTCAGTGACATGTCACCAAGATGTGTTGCAGACATTATTCAGTGACATGTCACCAAGAAATGTTGCAGACATTATTTAGTGACATGTCACCAAGATATGCTGCAGACATTATTCAGTGATATGTGTCTGAAACATGTTGCAGACATTCAGTGACTTATCTTCATGACATGTTGCAGACATAATTCAGTGACATGACCTCATGACATTTTACAGACATTATTCAGTGACATGTCACCAATACATTTCACAGACATTATTCAGTGATATATATTTATGACAGGTTGCAGAGATTATTCACTGACATGTCACCATCACGTATTACAGAAATTATTCAGTCATATATGTTCATGACATGTTGGAGACATTATTCAGTGATATGTCTTCATGCCATGTTGCAGACATTCAGTGGCATGTCTCCACATGTTGAAGACATTATTCGGTAACATGTCTCCCTGGCTTTCTGCAGACATTATTCAGTGACATGTCTCCATGACATGTTACAGACATTATTCAATGTCATGTCACCAAGACATGTTGCAGACATTATTCAGTGACATGTCTTTATGACATGTTGCAGCTATTACTCAGTGACAGGTTTTCAGGACATGTTGCAGGCATTATTCAGTGATATGTCTTTCTGACATGTTGCAGACATTATTCAGTGCCATGTCTCTAATACATGTTGTAAGCATTATTTAGTGATATGCCTTCATGACATGTTAGAGACATTATTCAGTGACATGTCTTCATGACATCCTGCAGACATTATTCAGTGCAATTTCTCCAAGACATGTTGCAGACATTAATTGGTGACATGTCTCCATGACATGTTGCAGACATTACACAGTGACGTGTTTCCATGATATGGTGCGTACATTATTCAGTGACATGTCTTCATGATATTTTGCAGACTTTATTCAGTGACATGTCACTATGACATTTTGCAGACGTTATTGAATGACATGTCTTCATGACATTCTGTAGATATTATTCAGTGAAATGTCACCATGACATTTTGCAGACATTGCTAAGTTTCATGTCTCCACAACATGTTGTAGACATTTTTCTGTGACATGTCTTCATGACTTTTGCAGAGATTTTGAGTGACCTTTTTATGATATTCTGCATACATTATTCTGTGATATGTCACTATGACATGTTGCAGACAGTATTCAGTGACATATCTCCATGATATTCTGCAGACATTATTTAGTGGGATGTCACCAGGACATGTTGCAGACATTGAGATGTTACATGTCTCTATGAAGTATTGTAGACAATATTTAGTGCTGCTTTTATGACATCTTGCAGATGTTATTCAGAGTCATGTCTCCAAGACATGCTGCAGACTTTATTCAGTGACATGTCTCCATGACATGTTGCAGACATTATTCAGTGACATGTCTTTATGACATATTGCAGCTATTACTCAGTGACAGGTCTTCAGGACATGTTGCAGGCATTATTCGGTGATATGTCTTTCTGACATGTTGCAGACATTATTCAGTGCCGTGTCTCTAAGACATGTTGTAGGCATTATTTAGTGATATGACTTCATGACATGTTAGAGACATTATTCAGTGACATGTCTTAATGACATCCTGCAGACATTATTCAGTGCAATTTCTCCAAGACATGTTGCAAATATTAATTGGTGACATGGCTCCATGACATGTTGCAGACATTACACAGTGATGTGTCTCCATGATATGGTGCACACATTATTCAGTGACACGTCTTCATGATATTTTGCAGACTTTATTCAGTGACATGTCACTATGACATTTTGCAGACACTTTTGAATGACATGTCTTCATGACATTCTGTATATATTATTCAGTGAAATGTCACCATGACATTTTGCAGACATTGCTAAGTTTCATGTCTCCACAACATGTTGTAGACATTTTTCTGTGACATGTCTTCATGACTTTTGCAGAGATTTTGAGTGACCTTTTTATGATATTCTGCATACATTATTCTGTGATATGCCACTATGACATGTTGCAGACAGTATTCAGTGACATATCTCCATGATATTCTGCAGACATTATTTAGTGGGATGTCACCAGGACATGTTGCAGACATTGAGATGTTACATGTCTCTATGAAGTGTTGTAGACAATATTTAGTGATGCTTTTATGACATCTTGCAGATGTTATTCAGAGTCATGTCTCCAAGACATGCTGCAGACTTTATTCAGTGACATCTCACCAAGACATGTTGCAGACATTATTCAATGACATGTCTTTATGACATGTTGCAGCAATTGCTCAGTGACAGGTCTTCAGGACATATTGCAGGCATTATTCGCTGATATGTCTTCCTGACATGTTGCAGACATTATTCAGTGCCATGTCTCTGAGACATGTTGTAGGCATTATATAGTGATATGCCTTCATGACATGTTACAGACATTATTCAGTGTTATGTCACCAAGACATGTTGCAGACATTATTCAGTGACATGTCTTTATGACATGTTGCAGCTATTACTCGGTGACAGGTCTTCAGGACATGTTGCAGGCATTATTTGGTGATATGTCTTTCTGACATGTTGCAGACATTATTCAGTGCCATATCTCTATGACATGTTGTAGGCATTATTTAGTAATATGCCTTCATGACATGTTAGAGACATTATTCAGTGACATGTCTTCATGATATCCTGCAGACATTATTCAGTGCAATTTCTCCAAGACATGTTGCAGACATTAATTGGTGACATGTCTCCATGACATGTTGCAGACATTACACAGTGATGTTTCTCCATGATATGGTGCGTACATTATTCAGTGACACGTCTTCATGATATTTTGCAGACTTTATTCAGTGACATGTCACTATGACATTTTGCAGACACTTTTGAATGACATGTCTTCATGACATTCTGTAGATATTATTCAGTGAAATGTCACCATGACATTTTGCAGACATTGCTAAGTTTCATGTCTCCCGAACATGTTGTAGACATTTTTCTGTGACATGATTTCATGACTTTTGCAGAGATTTTGAGTGACCTTTTTATGATATTCTGCATACATTATTCAGTGATATGTCACTATGACATGTTGCAGACAGTATTCAGTGACATATCTCCATGATATTCTGCAGACATTATTTAGTGGGATGTCACCAGGACATGTTGCAGACATTGAGATGTTACATGTCTCTATGAAGTATTGTAGACAATATTTAGTGATGCTTTTATGACATCTTGCATCTTGCTGCAGACTTTATTCAGTGACATGTCTCCATGACATGTTGCAGACATTACTTAGTGATGTGTCTCTATGATACATTACAGACATTATTCAGTAACATGTCATCATGATGTGTTGCAAACATCACTAAGTTACATGTTTTCATGACATGTTGGAGACATTATTCAGTGATATGTCTTTATGAAATGCTGCATACATTATTCAATGCCATGTCTTTAAGACATGTTGCAGACAATATTCAGTGACATCTTTATGACATCTTGGAGATGTTATCCACTGCCATTTCTCCAGGACATGTTGCAGACATTATTTGGTGACATGTCTTAATGACATGCTGCAGGCATTATTCAGTGACATGTCACTATGCGATGTTGCAGACAGTATTCAGTATCATGTCTCCATGATATTATGCAGACATCATTCAGTGACATGTCTTCATGACACGTGTGAAGATTGGATGAAGATAGATGAAGGCTGCCAGCCTAGCCAGATAGAATTGTGGAGATAATTCTGTCATCTGTAAATATTAATGTAAACCGCAGGTTTGTTGTCTTAAATGGTAAAAAATAGAGTTACATGTGGAAATGGAAAAAATGTAACAGTGCACTCTACTGACCAAGTAAAGCATGGTGTGACCCTTTGATGTTAAAACTCAGAGTCAGTAAGTCTAGAGTGAGACATCCTGCCTATTGTTTTAAGGCCAGAGTTAATGGCCAGAATTTGCATGTATAAATGTCCTTTATTGCTCTGGTTTCTGACATGCCTCAAAGGCATGGTACAGAATTGATTGAGTGACATGTCTTCATGACATCTTGCAGATATTATTTAGTGCCATGTCTCCAAGGCATGTTGTAGAGAGGCAGTATTAAGTGACATGTCTCCATGATAGGTTTCAGACATTATTCAGTGACGTGTCCCATGAAATTCTGAAGACATTATTCAGTGACTTACCTCCATGACATGTTGCAGACATTATTCAGGTTCTGTCACAGGACATCTTGTAGACATTATTCAGTGACCTGTCACCATGACATGTTGCAGAAATTATTCAGTGCCACCTCTCTAAGACATGTCGCAGACGTTATTCATTGATATATCTCTAAGATATGTTGCAGACATTATTCAGTGACATGCCTTCCTGACACGTTGCATACATTATTCAGTGACATGTCTTCATGACATTCTGCAGACATTATTCATTGACATGTCACTATGTCATGTTGCAGACACTATTCTGTGTCATGTCTCCATTACAGTCTACAGACATTATTCAGTGACATGTCACCAGAAGATGTTGCAGACAGTAGTATGTTATATGTCTCCAAGATATGTTGCAGACATTATTCAGGGACATGCCTCCATGACATACTGTAAACATAATTCATTGACATGTTTTCATGACATCTTGCAGATGCTATTTAGTGCCATGTCTCCTAGACATGTTGCAGACATTATTTGCTGTCATGTCACCATGACATTTTGCATAAATACTTCAGTGCCATGTCTCTAAAACATGTCACAGACATTATTCAATGACATGTCTCTAAGACATGTTGCAGATATTTTTCAGGGATGTGCCTTCACGACATGATACAGACATTATTCATTGGCATTTCACTATGGCATGTTTCAGACATTATTCAGTGACATGTCTCCATGACGTGTTTCACATATTATTCAGTGACATGTCACCATGATATGTTTCAGACATCATTCAGTGATATGTCTTCATGACATGTTGCCATCATTATTCACTATCCTGTCTCCACATGTTCCAGACATTATTGAGTGACACGTTTTCTTGACATGCTGCTGGCATTATTGAGTGACATGTCATCATGACATGCTACAGACATATTGAGTGGCATGTCTTCATGACATGTTGCAGATGTTATTCAGTGGCATGTCTCCACAATATGTTGCAGACATTACTTAGTGATATGTCTTTATGCCATGTTACAGACATTATTCAGTGGGATGTCTCTATGACATGTAGACATTATTCAGTGACATGTCTCTATGATGTGTTGTAGAAATTATTCAGTGACATGTCTCCATGGCATTCTGCAGACATTATTGATTGACATGTCTCCAAGATATGTTGCAGACATTATTCAGTGACATGTCTCCATGACATTTTGCAGACTTTATTCACTGACATGTCACTATGACATTCTGCATACACTATTCAGTGACATGTCACCAGGATGTGTTACAGACATTATTCAGTGACATTGCACGAACCAAAAAGAAAAGATAAAACTGAAGACCACAGACGAAGAATCCACTTAAAACACCAGTTTATTGCACCTCTAGCGTTTCGGCAACCGCCTTCAAGGAGTATAAAACATCACATAACTTACACAGTTTATATACCCTAATACATCTAACAATTAAACAAGCAGCATAAACCAATTAATCAATAAACATTAAAAAATACTTAATACTACTTTCTCATCAGATAAGAAGCCTCCAGTTACATTCCACATTCAGACCCTGAGGAAATAAAGTGTCATATTTCAAAATAAAAATACTTTCTTTATATAACAAATTCTTTTTATACAAATCATCAGAAAATACACCCTTCATAATACGTTCTAAGATAGTGGCTTGTAACCTATTTGGATTAGAATTGTGAACCAGCATAAAGCATTATTCAGTGACATGTCACCAAGACATGTTGCAGACATTTTTCAGTGACATGTCACCAAGATATATGGCAGACATTATTCAGTGACATGTATGTAAGACATTTTGCAGATATTATTCAGTGACTTGTCTTCATGACATGTTGCAGACATAATTCAGTGACATGACTTCTTGACATTCTACAGACATTATTCAGTGACATGTCATGAAGACATTTTGCCAACATTATTCAGTGATATATGTTTATGACATGTTGCCGACATTATTCCGTGACATGTCACCATGACATGTTGCAGAGATTATTCAGTGATATGTGTTCATGACATTTTGCAGACATTATTCAGTGACATGTCTCCACAACATGTTGCAGACATTACTCGGTGATATCTCTTCATGACATGATGCAGACATTATTCAGTGGCATGTCTCCACATGTTGCAGACATTATTAAGTGACATGTCTCTATGACATACTGCAGCTATTATTCAGTGACATGACTTTATAACATGTTGCAGACATTTTCAGTGCCATGTCTCTACGACATGTAGGCATTATTCGGTGATATGACTTCATGACATGTTGCAGACATTATTCGGTGATATGTCTCCATGACATGTTACAGGCATTATTCGGTGATATGTCTTCCTGACATGTTGCAGACATTATTCAGTGTCATGTCTCTTAAGACATGTTGTAGGCATTATTCAGTGATATGCCTTCATGGCATGTTAGAGACATTATTCAGTGATGACATCTTGCAGATGTTATTCAGTGCAATGTCTCCAATACATGTTGCAGACATTATTCGGTGACATATCTCCATGACATGTTGCAGACATTACTCATTGATGTGTCTCCATGATATGGTGTGCACATTATTCAGTGACATGTCTTCATGACATTTTGCAGACTATTCAGTGGCATGTCACTGTGACATTTTGCAGACACTATTGAGTGACATGTCTCCATGACATTTTGCAGATATTATTCAGTGAAATGTCACCATGACATTTTGCAGACATTACTAAGTTTCATGTCTCCACGTGTTGTAGACATTATTCGCTGACATGTCTTCATGACTTTTATGACTTTTGCAGAGATTTTTGAGTGACATTTTTTCATGATATTCTGCAGACATTATTCAGTGATATGTCAGTATGACATTTTGCAGACAGTATACAGTGACATATCACCATGATATTCTGCAGACATTATTTAGTGGGATGCCAAGTTTCAGTAAAAATAAGCACACAGCATTTCTTCGCCTTGTTCTGAGTAGATAACTCCAGCCTTAAATAGTCCATATTGCTTCCCAATGATCAAATATTTGCCAGCAAAATGGATGGGAGTGCAGGCCTGTAGGGATTTGCTTTTAGCCTTGCACTGATTCCAGCCCTAGATCCTCTTTTGCGTGTTTTCTCACACCTCTTGCATTTTCTTCTCTTACCATTATCCAGTAATGTTGATTCTGTACATACCAGGCATTTTGTTCCATGTTTGAGTAAGATTCCCAGCTCTTGTAACTCGAGAAGTGCTGTAGGCCTCATAAGCCCCACAGACAGCAGCTCATCAAACCTGTTACATAGCAGGCCTGAGGATCGAATTTCCAGAATAGTCTGTCTACTATAAATAAGCTTAATGTTAGCAGTCTTCCCTGATTTACTTTTTTCTCTTAATTTAGACATAGAATAGGACAAACATTGCACATTTCCTTTCTGAGCTGAAGTAGCCGCTGCTGTACAGAACGCCACCTTTTTTTGTCACCAAGACATGTTGCAGACGTTATTCAGTGACATGTAACCATGACATGTTGTAGACAACATTCAGTGACATGGCTTCATGACATTCTACAGAGATTATTCACTGACATATCACCATGACACTTTACAGACACTACTCAGTCATATATGTTCCTGACATATTGCAGACATTACTCAGTGATATATGCTCATGACATGTTGCAGACATTATTTAGTGATATATGTTCATGACAGGTTGCAGACATTATTCAGTGACATGTCACCATGACATGTTACAGAGATTATTCAGTGATATGTGCTCATGAAATGTTACAGAGATTATTCAGTGATATATGTTCATGACATGATACAGACATTATTCAGGGACATGTCTTCACAACATTTTGCAGACATTACTCAATGACATGTCTTCATGACATGTTGCAGACATTATTCACTGACATGTCAATGCTTTAAAATTTCTTAAAATATTGCACTCAGCATTCTGTCTACTTTAAATGCTTGTTAATTTTCATCATTATTTTTGAGCTGGCTGAATTGCATGCCAGTCATATTGCCTCAAATTATGTTCATTTTCCTATTCTTGTTCAAGAAGATGCGGATTCTTTTTAAATCAGTTGTTTTCTGTGCACATATCGTTGCAAAGACTCTTTTCTAGCTAAGATTGTAAGAAATGTGTTAAAAGGAAAGTCTCTCTTCTGATTGTTATAAACGTGCTTAGTATTTATTTATTTTATTTATTTTATTTTACATTTGTTGACCGGGCTAGTCCAGCTGGATACATGTCCATTTTCAGTGGAGGCCCGGGGAGAAAAGCTCCAGTTAAAAACATATTAAAAACATGCAAAACATCTATAAAGAAGGATTGAAAAATAGCCTAACATAGACTTAAGAACAATAAACATAAAAATTCAGATATTTGAGAATAGTGCTAAGATAGAATGTTACAGAATCAGAATAAGTAATTTTACTAAAAAAATGACTTTAAAAACATGCCTGGAACACAGATACATAAAAATGACTAAAAAAAAATGACTAGAACAAAGATACATGGTGAGAGGTACTCTGGAATAACAGAGTTAGGAATTAAGAAAGAAAGAAAAGTTTAAAGAACGTTACATGGAGTGTTATAGTAGAGAATATTGTGTTTTGAAGGTATCAGATAATTAGAAAAAAATGTTTAGTCAGGGTTGTTGCAAGAGCATAGCCAGTGGTTAGAGAAGAAAAGTTTGAGGTTAGCTTTAAATAGTGGGAGAGAAGTTATGGTAGTAAGGTCTTGTGGTAAGAGATTCCATATTTTGCCTATTGAATTAGAGAATATGGAGTCTCCAGCTAAGTTATTTGATGAGGAAGTATGAATCAACATTTTATTAGTGGAGCGTAGATTCCTCAGGTTATTGTATGGTTCTATGAGGGTGGAGAGCATTGGGGTGTTGTTGGGTTGGTATAGGGCTTTTTGGGTGATTGTAAGTTGGTTAAATTGTATAAGGTGAAGTAATTCAAGCCAGCCTAGTTGTTTTAGATTCAGACAGTGATGAGTCCTATATGGAGAGTTTGTAGCAAATCTGGCGATATTGTTATATGATCTAGCTAGTTTGTTAAGATTATTTTTAGAAAGATTTGTATATATGGGGGAAGCATATAATAGGGTAGAGATTAAGTGAGTTCTAGCTATGGTGGTTCTTGCTTCTGGTGTCAGGAAAGATTTGATTCTGTAAAGGGATCCGAGTTTTCTGTTAGTAGATTTTATTGTTGTGTTTATGTGAGTGTCAAACTTTAGTTGACTGTCAATTGTGATTCCTAGGAGTTTGGTGGTGGGGTCTGGAGAGATAAGGGTACCATTGCTAGATGTGAGTGTGAAATGAAGAGGTGGAGACAAATGAGTGGGTGTAAAGAGCAAGAGTTTAGTTTTATTTGGGTTAAGGAGAGGACAATGGTTAGAGAACCATTGTTCTGTAGTGGTGAAGGCTTTTTGTGTGAGAGAATGTAGTTCAGTTTGGGATGAGCCAGAACAAATGATGGTAGTGTCATCTGCATATTGAATACAGGTCGAATGTGGAGTAGAGAGATGAAGGTCATTTATGAAAATGGAAAACAGTAGTGAACCTAAAAAAGAGCCCTGTGGAACACCTATGGAGGTGGGGAAGAGGTCTGAAAGATGGTTTTGCCAGAGCACCGCTTGTTTTTGGTTTTCCAGATAGGATGTAAACCAGTTCAGGGCAGGATTGTCTAGAGAGAGGGATTTCAGAAGGTGGAGGAGAAGTTGATGATTGACCATGTCAAAGGCTTTAGACAAGTCTACAAAGAATGCTGAAGAAAGAATATTTTTGTTGCGATTGTTGTTGATACAATTAGTAAAGGATAACAAGGCTGTGGTAGTACTATGGAATGGCTGAAAACCGTGTTGACAGTTAGCTAGGAGATTATAGTGGAGTAGGTGATTTAGTAGTTGTTTGTGGATGCATTTCTCCATAATTTTAGCGAGTGGAGAGAGTAAAGCTATAGGGCGATAGTTTGAAAAGTCAATGGAGTCTCCACCTTTGTGAATGGGGATAATGTGTGAAATTTTCCAGATAGTTGGGATAGTGCCCTCTTTTATGGTTCTATTGATCAGTATGGAGATGGGGTAGGCAATGGCTTTGGCTCCTATTTGGAGGTATTCTGCTGGAAATTTAGCAGCTGAAGGGGTAGTAGGTTTTAATTTTTGAAGCAAGGAAGAGATATAGGAAGTGGGTATAGGTTCAAGGTGAAAGGGGGGGGTGGAGCTAGGACTAGGTAATTTGGAGGTATCAGGGTTTTGTTGATTTGCCAGATTTAGTATAGCAGTAATAAAGAAAGTATTAAAGGCATTTGCAGTTAGTATAGGGCAGTTGGGGCTGGAACCTAGTGGATATGGTGTGGCTCCTTTGCCTGGGGATAGTAGTGTGTTAATAGCAGTCCAGAACTTTTGTGGTTGTTGAAGGGATGATTGTTGTAGTTGGGTATAAAAGTTCTTTTTATCTTGTAGGATAGCTTTTTTTGTTATGTTTCTTTGTTGTCTAAAAGTTTGGTGATCAATAGTATTCTTTGTGGTACGCCATTTTGCCCAAGATTTATTTCTACTACTGATTAGTTTCTTAGTATTGTTTGAGAGCCATAGGGCTGTTTTTGTTTTCATTCTTATGGATCTCATTGGGGCATGATGATCTAGGATTGTCAGGAAAGTGGTGTTGAAGTAATTAACTGCTTCATTTATAGGGAGAGACTTAAGAGGTGACCAATTACATTGCTTAAGTTCAGATTGAAACAGTTCATGGTTGAAATGTTTTTTGCTTCGGGCTGTTCTGATTGCAGTAGGGATAGTTAGACTAGTTTTATGTCTGATAATATATATTAGAGAGTGGTCACTAAGGTCATCTGGGAGGGTTCCTGTTGTATATTTTTGCTGTGGACTGTTTGTTAGTATCCAATCAAGGATGCTTTCTTTATTATTAAGTTTATTTGATCTAGCTGGGGAGTTTATAGCCTGAGAGAAGCCATACAGGTTAATTAGGGTGGATGGATTAGTGTGGTTAGATAGATTCCAGTCAATATTGAAGTCTCCTAGTAGTATTGTTTCCTGAGGGAGATTTGAAGAAAGCCAATTTAGTAAGTCTTCTAGTGTTGTTTGATTTTTGCCTGGGGGAAGGTAAGTGCAGATGATGTTAATTGATTTATGAGAGTTAAGCTGCAGTTTAGAAATAATTATTTCTACATTGTTATCTGATGGTAGATTATGATTACTTTTGGTAATTTGTAGTCCTGATTTGTAGAGAATTGCTACCCCTCCACCTTTTTTATTTAAGCGGTCTTGATGAAAGATATTATAGCCTGGGGGAATAATTTCATTATCTTTTATTGTGGGTTTGAGCCATGTTTCTGTTAAGCAGAGGATGTCAAACTGCTGAATATCTAGAAGAGCATGAATTTGTGGTATCTTATTACAAATGCTATGTATGTTTAGATGGGCCATTGAGAGTGATTTGGCAGGTTTAGTTGATGGTACAGGGATTGTTTTAACTTGGTTGCAGTTGGGGGATGGTGGGGGAGGGTTTGGTCCAGGGTTGGGGTGAATGTCCCCATCTATTAAGGAGTGAAGTAGTATAAAGTAGTAGTATTGTGGAGGTTTGCATTGGTAGTCAAATAATTTTCTATTGTTAAGAATTGAGTATTTAATATGAATTAGATGATGATATTTATTTAGCTTGAATGAAACTGGGTTCATAGATGGGATTGAGATAGCTTGTAGTTAAAGCTGTAAAAGATGTTAGAGTTTGTTTGGAAGGGATGGTAAGAATAGAGAAAAGGGGTTGCTCATAGTAGGTTAAGAGGTAAGTAGAAGTAAGAGTAGATAGGAGTGAAAGTACTAGTAAACATTGTTGTTGATAAGACATGGTAGAGGTGTGTATAGAAGGTTCTATAGGAGAAGGAGTAAGTGTAGGGGTTGATGTAAGGAAGCCTAAGCAGGGTAGAGTGGGAGGAGATATTTCCTGAGGGGAGTGTTGATAATATTTAGGGTGTGTAAGGTGGTGGTGTTATGATTGGTTTAAGGAAAAGGGTGTGTGTTTTTGAGGGTATAAGTGTAGAGGTGTTGGGGGCGGGTGGAAATTGGGGGCAGGGTAGGGGAGTGGAGTGAGCCCGGAGGGCGAACAGAGCAGGAAGACACAAGAGAGTGGATTAGTGCAGAAAACAATCTATAGAATGAAGGAAACAGCAGGTAGGTCTGAGAGTAAGTAAGTATAAAAGGTATAATAGTGTAATCTGTGGAGTTATACAAAGTTAGGGTACTAGAGTGTGGTAGGAGTTTGGTATAGCAAGGTCAGGAAGGGGAGGGTGAAAAACAAGCAGATCAGCGACAGAGACTCAGTTTCAAAGACAATTAAGTAAGGTATGAGGGAGGTTAGGAATGACTCTAAGAGGAGTAATTGGGCTAGTGGTAAGGCACCACCTTGTGGCCAGTTAAATAATTGCAAAGACTGGTTCCTCAGCAGGGGGCTGGTAACAGGAGGGAAAGAGAAAAGATAGCATAAAAAATGATAGGACTTGTTGAGCAAGATATTAATTGAGGGTCAGCACTAGTATGTAAGTTGGGATAGGGGGCTGTTGGCTGCTGGCAGTCCTGGGTAGGAAGCTTAACTAATATACTAGAGTCTGTTTGTTAGTGCAAATATACAGGAGCAGGACATACTTTCACTGTCTTATTGGGTAGATTTCTCAGAGAGTTGTAGGGTTGGTTCTTAGTTGGAGAATGTTCTGTTCTTCCAGGAGGGTAGTAGGCAGTTATACAGGTGCTTGAATGAATCAATTAATCAGGCTAATAAAGGGTAGAAAGAGAGAGAAAGATAGTAAGGCTAACAGTGTTAATACTAGAGAGCAAAATTCAAGTTATATCACTTAATATGAAGATACTAGAAAAAAACAAAAATTATGTCACATACACATGGAAGTATTTGCTAAAAACATAACAAATGTATTCATGTTATTAAACATCTAGACAGTGAAATACAAAACTCAGTTCAATTAATGAATCTATCAATTGTTCATATTACATGCTAAAAGTAATGAATTCATAGGTTCATAGGCAAAGCCCTATCTTTTTACATTGTCTCCTATCGACTATTAAGGGGTGACCTATGCATGACCTACAAGGCACTCAGAAATACAGTCCTGATTGAGCTGCTACACATCCACAAGTCAAACAGCATGAGGGTCACCTGAACTCAGTATCTAAACTAATGCTGGAGAGACAGATATGTGTCTCAGGGATTGCTCTTTCTTTGGAACAGGCTTCCTGTTTATGTTAAGCAGAGCCTTTCCCTGGCACTCTTTAAATGCACTTTGGATCAATGTATGTTGAATTGAAAATTCACACATGGGTTATCACCTGTATCTTATGGAGAGGAGAAGTCAGTAAGATACTCAAGGCATAGGCACAAACCCATGCCATCCTCTTACCCCTAGGGGCCATATATTGGGTAAAATCAGGTTATATTTGCTAGGCTTGTAAGGCTTTTTAAGCTGTTAGTCTAGTAATCTCCTCTGAGCCTATGGCATTCTCATTATTATAAACATGCTTAGCACATGAAGCTTAACTTTTAATCATTCCAGTCTTTTTTGATATAGTACTGCTACAATACATCATCGCAGGTCTCTTTTTTATATATATATATATATATATTACTTTTGCACCATGTTTCTTTATTCTATTTATTAATTTGCTAACTTGATTATTAGTTTTGTCCAAGGACCTTTTTTCGACAAAAATAACCTGGGATTGAGGCAGTATAAGTATTTTAAAGTGCATAACCATTGTACATAGGACAAAAGTTACAGTTTGAAATATTACAAGAAACGTATTAACATTAAAAGGCTGTGCACTAGTAGAGTATGGACAGTTATTAATGGGGATATGAATACCTCATTGTTATACTGCTACCTCCCATATTGTACATCATTTCTGCTCCTTTGTTTCGACACATGCTTTTCCTTGCTGAATCATTTTAACTGAAATTCCTCTTGTTCTGCATACATTTACAGCTTTTGATAAGGGCAGTCTTATCCTTCTAAACGTCTGCTCCTTGTTTTGTCATTTGTTACAGTTCAATCTATTATGTCTGCTGTTAATAAATCATGCAGATCACCAAATTCACAGTATTCGGCTCCGTTATTCAGTTCAGTAACAGAAGCATCTAGATTCTTTATAGGACTATGGTCTTGAAAATAACAGACACAAATAAATGACAGACTGCTGCTGTGCTCACAGTAATTCCTGGACTTTTTTATTTTAATATAGCTATTATAGCAGTATAAATCAAATTCCATAGTGATATCCTCTTTTTAGAATGTAGCTATACAAACCTTTCCAGACTCAATTACTACTCTTTAACAATCTTAAAGTTAATCTTTGATTTCTTTTCATTTAATCCTGACATTCCTTAATCTTCAGCTGTACCAAACAATCATGGTATGTCCCCTTAATTCACAACAAATGTTCTTCTTTCTTTGTCATTCAAACATGCCACACTCTGTAAATACGCTACACATTTCTTCTTATTTAAAAGCCATTGAAATATTGTGTAGCAGTTCATATTTAATGATTGCTTATCTACATCTGTCTCTTAACACATGAAGTTACTTCTTGCACTCCATTTCTAATTTTATTTATTTACCTTTTGTTGATTGGATTGGTCCCACTAGGCTAGTTGCCTCTTTTCAGGGGGCACCCAAGGTGGTATTTAAACTACTAGGAGAAATTTGGCTAAGGTATCAGGGATCTTCTCTTACTCATTATTGTTGTGAGTGGGAATCAATTTGCAGGTGCACTTCCTGTTTCTATTCCAGGTGCAGAGGCGGCGAAAAAAAAAGGGAGGCAGATGGAGAGAGAAGGAGATAATGGAGTGGTGAATGAAATGGAGGAGAAAGCCAATATTAAGACCAAAGAATGTGTGTGGGTTTTTGAGTAGATGTTTTAAAGAAATCTGCTTGATGGATATGAGTTGGCAAGTGATGGATGTATAATTACAACCCTCCAGTCAGGAGGGTTGTGGGATGATTTACTTAAGGAAATGGTGATACAGAGTGTGCCAGAAAATGAATGAGACACTTCCTGGGGGGGGGGGGGGGGGCATTATGTAGAAAATGCATAAGGAAGATTTAGAGGCAGTCCTGAAAAAAGGAATGAGATGTAACAGAAAACATACGCAGAGAAAATAAAAGAAGGAAGAAAGGGAGTAGCACAAAAGAAGGCAGAAGAAAATGGAAAACATAAGTATGTGGCAAGGATTCAAAGTAAAGAAGACAGAGAATTGGACAGGTATGAAGTGTGGACAATTTAAAAGCTGATTTGTGTATAAAAGCACATGAGGTAAAATAATTTATTCTTATTAACAAAGAGACATTTTGTGACATTATATTTATTATTTATTTTATTATTTGAAGTTTGTTTGCCAGGATAATCCATTGGGCCGAATGAGTCCATTTTCAATGGAGTCCTGGGGAGAAAAGCTCCACAGATACAATGTCAAATATGCAATAAAGAATAAAACAGAATACAGTAGTATAAATGTTACATAGCAGTTTGTTAGAATGTCAGAAGTAGTACATATAAGCAAAAGATAATGTTAAAGCAAACATGAAAAACAAGACAGAAGAGCTTAAGCAACAATACATATAAGTTGACAAATTTTAGTTGTCTATGTACACAAGCAAATGGAAAAAGTGTTAAGTAAAATTTTAGCTAGTAGATATGTACAGAGAATATTTACATAAATGGTAGCTACAATATGAATGTTCCCATAGGAGGGAAGAGTTGTGGAGTAGGGGGTGAGTAGTAGCTGGAGGTATTATGCAGGATGGGTACAGGAGCATTCCCAGAGAGAAGATAGGTGTGAATGGAGGAGAGATTTAAAGATTGAAAGGCTGCTGGTATTGCGGATATGAGATGGGAGTGCATTCCAGAGGCGGGCCAGGGAAAAGGAAAGTAAGAGTTTGCCTGCTGGACGGGCTGGTTTGTGGAGTTGAACTAGGTTCTGAGTGTTGGTTCTGAGAGGTCTGTTAGGGTGGTGGATGGTGAAGGCTGAGGAGAGTGAGGGGCAGAGTGAGGGCTTGAAAATGAGTTTGTGAGCATGAGTAAGTTGAGTGTAGGTAAGGTAGTTAGAGAGCTCTAGCCAATTTAGTTTGTGGAGGGCAGTACAGTGATGGGAGGAGGATCTAAGGCCAGAGGTGAATTTAGCGATTTTGTTGTAGCAGGAAGAGAGTTTTGTTTTATTAGAGGATTTTAGGTTAGTTAAGAGTGGGGCACCATAAAGGAGAGAGATATTTGAGATTGCTTTTTTCAAAGGAAACTTTTCTTGGAGAATATGAAAAAAGAAAGGCTGGAACCCATGGAATCTTTATGTGACAAAAGCAGTTAACAGGGAAACAAAAAAGAAAATTTAAGTACAATTTTGAACAGAGTTGGAAAGAGAGACTTTAAAAGGTCATTTGAAAACTTTATGTATTGAAGTATTGGACATTGCAAACATTGATGAGAAAAGGGGTTTATGGACTGGTGGTGCAATATTTTGCCAAAAGTAGAAAGAGAAAAAGGAATACATATACCAAGCATGATAAATGTGGAGTGGAATAGGGGTATCATAAAATACTGTGGACAACACAAAACATTTTTTTTGGAAAAGAAGTATATTTGATAAGTGATTGTGATAAAATAAAATTTTATATTTGTGGGGAAATGGGACATGATGCAAAAAATGTAAATTGAAATGTTATAAATGTAACAAAACTGGGTATTTATGGAAGGATTGCAAAAAATAATATGAGTATGGAAAAATAAAAAGAAAAAATTTAACAAAGAAAATAAATTTTAGAAGTAGCCAAAAAAAGAAGAAAAACTGAGAAAAAAAAATAATAGAGAGGGCACCAAAGAAGGTTCTGCAATAGGTGATGAAAAAGACATAAATTGGTAGGCAGTAAATGAAAAAAATTCTACTGATAAAAGGTAAACGACAGAAAAAGAAAATGTAAAGGGATAAGTGCAAAAGAAAAAAGAAAGGAAGTGGATGAAAAATAATACATACAGCTAATGATTAGGAATGGTTAAGGTGTTTGACTCACAGACACAAGATACAGTGTTTGATTCTCACTTTTGGGAGGGAAACTGGCTAGTTTTAGAATAACCTATTAAGGAAGCTAGCCAAGTCATTAGCTATGAACTTATAAAACCGTAAATCTAAGGAAAAGGAAAACTAAAAAATTTAATATGCTTTCTGTAAATGTGAATAGTGTTATGAATATAGTAAGAAGAAATATGTGTGATGTATATGTAATTATATTAGAATACAAAAGATTTTTTAACAAATGAAATATTACAAAGACAGAATATATATCAGGAGGAAAAATAATCTAGAATTTGGGAAATGAGAGATGTTCGGGAATAGCTGTATTCTGTAGAAATACAATAAAAATATTAGATGTAACTTCAGAAAAATGGAAAGATTAACCATTGTAGATTTAAAATGGAAAGAACAAGTATATATAATTATAATATTATATGCTTATACTCATTATAAAAAAAGGAAAGCTTATTTCATCAGAATTTAGACCGTGTAGTAATAAATATGAATATTATAATAACAGGATACTTTAACTGTGATTTAAAAGGCAAACATAAGAAAGGAAATGATATAAGAAAATGTTAGAAGTTACAAGATGTGGTAAGTTAAAATGTTGGGACAAAAATTCATGGACTAACAAAAGGTGTATGTATAAAACTGAAATGGATTATTCTATAGTATCAGAAGGTTTAGTTATAAGAGAAGGGGGTAGTTGAAACAGGACTTTCTGATCATCTTGTAATATGGCGAGAGATAAAGGAAAACAAGGAATATATAAAATAGGCAAATGAAATAAAAGCATAAATGAGAAGGCATGGATTGAGCAAGGAAAAGATTAGTAATACAGGTATGGAAAAATCATATTACTATAAAAACATTTTATAAAAATTGTTTGAATGGTGGATATTTAAAGAAAAAAAATACAGAAAATATCTTGATATTGGCAATATGATGTGAGAAAAGTTGAGAAAAAATATAAAAGAACACATAATGATGCATTGGAAGATTTAGAACATAATGACAAATAGGAAAGAAATCAAGAAAAAAATGCAAGAATTGTTATATAAGCGCAAGATATTTTTTACAAGAAAAAAGATAAGAGGTATCTAGTTACTTAAGCAGATTAGTAAAGAAGATGGTAGTGCAATGAGAGAAATAAAAATGTAAAAGGAGAAAGAGAAAGAGGTCAGGAAAAAATTATGGATAGTGTAATATATATATATATATATATATATATATATATATATATATATATATATATATATATATATATATAGATAGATATATGGATATATATATATTATATATATATATATATATATATATATATATATATATATATATATATATATATATATATATATATATATATATATGGGTCTATATCAGCATTTCAAAAATATAATAGGTCGAATCACTAAATGTCGAACTGAAATGATCAACCTATTACATTTTCAAACTCCGATAAAAAAATAACCCCCCCAAAAAAACTAAAGGGTGTAGGCAGGAGGGAAAGCCCCCCTGCACCCCCAATGTGGGGGAGGGGTGCAACCCCCACAACCCCTGCTACTTAAATATACCAACTCTGAGACCACACTACATTGAGGTAAATGGAAATCTTCCCTTATGGAGATTTCTGTTTACCCGTTTGATGTTCTGCCCTTTCGGCATTCTCGATGAGACAATATCAAATTCGATATTGTCAGCATTCAAGATGCTGATAGGGACCCATATATATATATATATATATATATATATATATATATATATATATATTTAATATGTATATACATATTGTACAAAAAAGGAAAAAAGAAGGTAGTGAAAAAACATGGACATTTAAAAAGTTAACAGTAAAAGAGACTAAAGAGTTGGAAAAGGAGATTTCTTTAAATGAGCTAGATAAAGTATTAAGGCAAGTAAATGTAGATTTGGCTACAGGATCAGCTGGAATAAAGTATGAAGTATATAAAAATTAAGGAATTGGCAAAATATATATTTTTAAGAATTTTGAATGAATGGTTAAATGAAGGTTTTATGTATAAAGAATTATGTGGTGGATTACCTAACTTTATATGGAGGATGAAAGATAGAAGACAGTTAAAAAAACTGTAGACTGGTAGTTCTGAATGATCTTTATGAAAACAACACAAAAGAGATTTGAAATTAAAATGGAAAATATTATGGAAGATAGTATATACAGTATAAAGTGAAAGTGTTGTCAAGAATCATTAATGACAGAGAAACTGTGGATTATATTAAGAATAGAAAAGCGGAAGTGAAAATCATGATAGGGAACCCTAATAAGTCACTTGATACAATCAAACATGACATTTTATGGTAATAATGAAAGAATATAATATAAGTGAGAAAGTTATTAAATTATGTATGTCAGTCTATAATAATAATAAAGCAAAAATATTTGTAAATGGCTGATTAAGCCAAGAGATACATATTAAGACTGGTGTAAGAAGTGGATACTGAATTAGTTGTATAGTCTTTGCATTAGTTATGAATGCAATACCATGTGAAATAAATTACAAAATGAAGGAGGTGAGGTATATGGCATCTGAAAGGTTAAGAATTCCAGCCCTGTTAACATATGCAGATGACATGATAATTGCAAAAACAAAATTCTAATAAAAGAAGTAACAATTTGAAAAAATGACTGTCTAGAGGTGATAGTAATGGCTTTAAATAATGAAAATAAAGGTTTAGGTGATGTAGAAGATAGGGGTAAACATTTTTCAATGAATGGAATTTCTGTCTTAGGTCTAAAATTTGGGAATAAATATGAGTAGAATGCAATGGGAAAAAACAATAGAAATAAAACAAACCTGTCTTTTCTGGAGAACATATAAATGATCAGTCAAAAAAGGCTTATTTGATAAACTCAGTATTGATAGGACAAATAGCATACTTAGCAAGTGCATTTATGTTGCCAACAGCATTTTAAAATGAATTGTTGCAGATGTTTTTAATGTATATGGCATTCTAGATTAAACCCACTAAAAAGAGGAATTTTGTATGTAAATAAAGAGGAAGGAGGTTTAAAGTTAATTAACCCAGTGCTATATGCTGGTAAATTAAATTTGCATGAACTGTTAAAGTGGATAAATGAAAAAGATGAGAGATTAGTAGCAGAACTGTATAAATATAAGTACGATAAATGAAAAAAGAGTAAAAGAAAAGAAGATTGTATAAATGAAGAAGTAAAATGTTACCAAGAAAATATTTTTGTGGAAAATAAAAATTAATTGTATAGAAAAAGATAGAAAAGTATGGTATAAGAAAGTAATGTTAAAACTTTACTATGAAAAACTATGGGGAAACCTAACTGATGAAAATATTAAAGCTATAAAAATAAGAAGCAAATGGTGCAGTCAGAAAATAGAATGTCAAGATTTTTGGTGGATACTGATAATAGATTAACAGTAAAAGGTAATATGCCATATAAAAAGAAAAGTGGTAGAATATGTTTACATTGTCAGGAAGAAGAAACTACTGAACATGTGTTTTTGAAATGTAAAAGAGTAAAACAGTTATGGAGAAAACTATGCAAAGATTTTTCAAAGATATAAAAGATGTGGATAAAATAAACATGAATATTATTAATAGTGGATAATAGAATAAAAGTAAAAAACATGTTAAAATGTATACAAGTTATATGTCTTATGGGTTGTATGGAAATGAAAGAATAAATGAAATTATGTTTAATGGTAAATGGATTTTAGTAATAATATTAAGTAAAATCAGATGGTGGTTATGGAAAAAGGAGTGGGAGTCTAATAAGGGTGAAAATGTACTATGATTATAAAGGAAATGATGAATATGTGTAAATATATTTATATATATATATATATATATATATATATATATATATATATATATATATATATATATATATGTCCATTTGTAATATTTGTAAATATGTAAGTATGTTGCAAATAAGAGTTTTTTGTATATAAATAAAAGACCCCTCCTCTTTTTGATCGGTATAGTGGGATCTTTTACTTGCACTTGAACTACCATTAAGTCAAGCAGATGGGGCCTCAGTTCAACATCTCATCTGAAGGATGGCACACTCATGGTTGCAACACCTCCTTTATTAAAGTGGTGGACTCAGTCAGCAATCTATTGCCCTGTTGGAAGAACACAACTCACAACCTTCTGCATGTCTGCTACCTCTTGCACCACTGACACTATGTTTCTTATTCTTCTTAAATTCGCTCCCCTACCCTACTCCCATTCCCACCCACCCCCAAATCAATTACATTTGTACTATACTATCCCTCCCCTTCCTCTCAGCCCAGCAACTCACAATCCACTTCCTGCCTGTAAATTACACCCATCCCCTCTCCAGCCAAATCTGAAAAAAACAAACCCTTCAACCCTAGCTAACACCTACTCCATAACTTACCTAGTTAGCTACACTTTAGTCTATAACTTACCTACAAACACACCTAAAAATGCAACTCCTTCTCTTTACCACTACTTTTCTCCTGTTCCTCTATACTATTACCTCTTATCACACCTACCTTTCCCACCCTCATACCTGTTCCCCAACCTCCTGTGCCTATGAAAATATACCTCACCATCTCTCTTTAACTTGTCTCCCTCCTGTCTCCACAAACTAACTATATTTCAGACCCCTTTATACTCCCCCAAATACATAACTAAGTTCTACAACTTCCTATTACCTTATCCGTCACTCACATATCTCATTAAAAACCTACTATGCTCTGGTGACATCCACCCAAATCCAGGCCCCTCTCCCTTTCCCCTGTATCTCACATCACTAACTTCTCCCTATACCTCCTTATCCACTCACTCTCACAACCTAACCCATCCTCATAGCACAAACACACCTTTACTGAAATAACTAACTTTTTACTCCATTAATATACAAAGCCTAACTAACAAAATTACTGAACGTCACTCCTGGATAGCCCAAACTACCCCACACATTCTTTCTTTATCTGAAACATGGCTCAAACCTCATGTGAGTAATAAAGAAATACGCCCACCCAGCTATAACATATATTGCTTAGACAGAAGCCCAAAGAAGGGAGGTGGAGTAGCCATCCTCTATAAAGATGGCCTAAATCTGTCACCTGTCACCATCCCTATCCCTGACTTTCACCCTGTTGAACATATCATCCTATACTGCATCTTAACCCACACAAGAAATTTGCCATCGCTGCCATCTACATCCCCACAGGAAACAATATACCCATCCTAGAAAACATCCTATCCTGGTTTAGACATAATGTGCACTATGAAACCCTAATTATAGGAGATGTCAATATTAACTGGTACAAACTTACAACTGACTCTCCTCAAGTTAGTATCAACCTGCATGGCTTCTATCAATTGATAATATCCCCCATCCACTTCTCTAGAAATTTATCCTCCAGCTCAACCATCGAATGGATTCTAACTCCCCTCTCCTCTACCAAAACCCCACTACCTTACCTTACTCTCTAAGTGAACATCTCCCCCACATACATCGTAAGTCTCTCTACCCACTCACATAAGGCCCACCACTACAGAGATTGTCATAAGCTTTCTAACTTTAATATCTCCCTATTCATCTCCATACTGTCTAGTTTTGAATGGTCCATCCTTAGACTGCTCCCACTTTATGACACAGTCAACAAATTCAACAACATTTTCCTAAACACCCTTAACTCCCTTGCTCCCTCCAGGAAAATTAGAATCAAATCAAATTATGCTCCCTGGCTCTCTAAAGATACTACATCCCTAATGCATAAAAGAGACAGCACCTGGAAAGCCTGGCATAAAACAAAGGAACCTCTCCAATTACAAAAATATAGAGAACTGTGGAATCTAGTCAAGAAACTAATAAGGATAAAATGTCCTACTATAATTCTGCTCAACTAGACAACAAAACCAACCCCCATAAATTCTGGGCTACCCTCAACAATATCCTCTCTCCTGGTTGCCCTTCAAATCCCTCTCCTTACCCAAGCAAATTGCCACATGAAACTGCTACTCTCCTTAACAAGCACTTTATCAAAACAGTCCAGAACCTCACTCACTTCAACTCAAACACCACTACTCCACCAGCCCCACCTGACCATATTAACAAAAATCTCTTCTCCTTTTAACCTGTCTCCACCTCCTACATTAAATCACTTTTTTTGAAACTTACCCTGCTCAACCTCCTCAGATAATCTCCCCCATTTTTCCTCAAACTTGCTGCTGATTCTATAGCCTATCCTGTATCTATTCTTATCAACAGATCCATCCAAGAAGCTACAGTTCCATCAATATGGAAATCTTTCTACACTATCCCCCTCCACAAAGGTGGTAATTCTACTGACCCATATAACTATCATCCTATTGCCATCCTTTCATCCCTCTCTAAGATACTGGAAAAATGTATTCACTCACAACTTCTCAAATACCTCCTCCAGCAAAATCTTGTCACTCCCACACAACATAGTTTCCGTCCTAACCATAGTACATCTGCTGTCCTCCTATCTTTCACACAAACCATAGCAGAGGCTCGTGACAACAATCTGCTCATATCCTGTCTCTTCCTTGACCTTTCCAAAGCCTTTGACACCATCTCTCACTCCATACTCCTAACCAAACTTGCAAACCTTAATCTATCTGCTACCTCCCTTACCTGGTTTTCCAGCTACCTATCTTGTAGACAACAATCTGTCAGATGGCTATCTTCCTACTCTCCCTATATGTCAGCCCCTACTGGAGTCCCACAAGGCTCCATCTTGGGTCCCCTACTATTTAATGTTTTCACAAATGAGCTCTACACATCTTGCAAAAAATTTTCTCTCATCCAATATGCGGATGACTCAACACTCATTTCCATCTCAAACAATATCTCAAAACTACATTGCCTCACTCAACACTCCTTTCTTACCACCGAAAAATGGTTGTCAGATAATCAACTCATCCTCAACCCCAAAATGACTAAGCTCTTGCTCTTTCTCCTCCGCTCTCTTTCCCATCATAAATCCACTTTTACTATTAATTCCTCTAACAACACAATCATTCAGCCTAAATCTCAAACTAAACTCTTAGGTGTCATAATAGACGATGATCTCAAATTTAACCTACACTTACTCCAATGTATAAAAAACAAACAAACCAGAAACTAGGATTGCTATATCATAATAAAAAATGTCTAATTCCAAATGCTAGACTCTCCCTAGCTCAGGTATTCCTCCTACCCTCATTTCTTTATGCTGTCCCAGTACTAACGTATATTCAGGACACTACCTCGATTAAACTCCAACAAACGTATGATAAAATTGCTAGATTCATTACCAACTCTCACTACACCTCACATCACTGTCTTGCCCTAAACCCCCTGCAATGGCTTGAATTCTGACAGCTACTGTTAATATCACAATTCCAAATTATACACTCTATATTATATAGACCATCTTCCTGTCCAGCTCTCTCTACCCTTGTATCCACCTACTCCCCATCTCGGTCACTGCACACTTCAAACCAGCAACTTCTAGCAGTCTACCACCAAAGAAAAATGTGGGCAGATTACTATATAAATGCTCAGTAGCCCAGTTCTGGAACAAACTTCCCTTAGACTTAAGTGCCATTATACACCCACCTCGCTTTAAAAAGGAACTCAAACATCATCTACTCAACTCCAAAACCTGTCCCTGCCATAACCTCACCTAACACCCACTTTCAGAGTACATAACTCCCACCCATCCTACCTAGACTGCAAAAACCAGCCTACCAAATCTCTCAAAGTATAAAACGTATACATTTTCTAAATGACATGGGATTCTTCATTATTAAAGATTGTTACATATATAATGCCTTATGCTTGTATACTGTCCTACCCTTATGCTTTCTCTGCTCATTCTGTTATATATTTGTCTTACCCCTGCTGCTTTATCTTTAGGTATGGCTAGCAGAATTCTAGATGTACCTGGACCTTGTTTTACCATTACTACACCACTCTCGTCTACCATACTCTAGACTAAATTGGAATCTTTTTTGTCTGCAAATTGTTAAAAGAATGTAACTAACTGAAACTTGTTTTTCTCTGTAAAAGGTAAACTGAATGTAACTAAATTTATCTTGTATTCTCTGTTAACATGTATATTAAATATAACTGGAGCTTTTCTCCACGGGTCTCCACTGAAAATGGGTTTCTGGCCCAGCTGGACTAACCCGGTTAACAAATGTCAATAAATAAATAAAATTATACAATTAAATGCTCAACTTGTCTGTCCTTTTTCTCCATATTTACTGTCACTGCTATGAATAAATAACAATACAGCATTTAAAATATTTTAAACCGACATTTTCTCTCCACTAGAAAATACTTTACTGTACTGTGGTGGTTTCACTTTCAAAAAAAACATTTATCCCACCCTGGAAAAGCTTGCTGCAGTCTCCCATTCACTGATGTCATCAAGGCCACTGAATACAGGTAGTCTTCAGGCCATTTTGCTCCTCAAATTGACATCATCACGACTGCCCTAAAAACCCACCCATGCTGTAATGTCACAGCTCCCTAGTCCTTCCACTACCCATACAGAAAGTAAAAGCTAGAACAAGGAAGCAGTACACGAGTCAAGTCTCCTGCAGTGAGCTGTCAATCACATCGGGTAACAGCTCAAATTCCCCTAGCACTTTGACAGCTAGGGAAGTTAGGTGTGAAGGGGGATGGGAGATGAGTCAAAGTAGCACAATTCAGGCTTCACAAACGACTGCAGTTTAGCTATTCTAAAAAAGAAGGAGCAGTAAAAAGCACTTTGAAAGTCTGTTCTGTGGCATTTGTACTGTTTGTGTTTTAAGTAGTAATTGAACAGCATGAAATGTTACTTTAAAACTGACTAAAAGACAGCAGTGCATGCATGTAAAATCAGTGTAGTGACAGGAGCTTTAGGAAGAAAGAGGCCTGTGTGATGTAATTTTTTACAGACAAGCACTGCATTGTGATATACATAGAGGCAGTCTAAACAATCAGAATTACTTCAAGATGCCAGACATGGTCAGACTCAAAAATTAAGTATAAAATATTTAAAAACCTGTAAATAGTCTCAGAGTAGTGTTAAAATCTAGGAAACACCAGATCATGATGAAATAAACATTTTTTGAGTCTGTGGGTGTGGTCTCCTTTAATATAATTGAGTTCTATACGATTGTGTTCCTCCACCTCTGCAGAATTACCTTCCATCTTCACTTCTAACTCCTCCATCTGTTTATTTAATAAAGTCTCAGAAGCACTAATAATAATATTCACTACATTTTCATGTCTAACGTTATTGCATTTCTCTTAATAAAGTCTATTTCTTTCCCTCTTTGCCTTTCCAAATTCACATTTCCATCATCTTTCTTATTACAGTTTAAATTGCCATATTGCAATGTGAATTATGTACAGAAAATACTCCAGAGTCGCACTGTATCTGTTTTTAACTCCTTTACTGAGTTATCATGTAAGACATAGGCAAACATGCATTTATATAAAAGAAAGCAAACCATATTAAAATGTTCCCAGTTACAAATGTTAAGCATCACATATGTTTTTAAGTCACATTCTATCTTTTCCTTTCTTGCACTCACCTCTTCCATCTCCTTTTTTGTCACAAATGTTTTACTGTTTTGCTTGACATGTAATGATTAAATACTGCAGTTTTTAACAGTTAAAAGAAAACATAGTCTCTCCTTTGTACTGTATTGTATTCAGCTGTTCTATAATAACCCCAAAAAACATGGCATATATTTCCTTATTTTCACTTACAGAAGTAAAATTCCCTCCTGTCAGCTTCTTCAAACTCAAAGTATGTCAGTTTGCCATTCCCCTTGTCACATTTCAATGTCTCTTTTCTTTGTTTTTTCATGTCTTCCATTCCTTAAGTATCACTTCTTAATTGAGGGAAATGTGTCATCTTTTAATCATTGAACAATCATAAATACAACAGCCATTCCTTGGATTTAAGTCTTTTTTTTCTCAGATATGTTTAGTTATTTCTAAAACAAATCATATTTTTCAAAACTCTTGCCACTGAAGCTTTCATTCTTTAGGCATATTAGAGCCCTTAAATCCTTAGTTTTACTCCAAAGAGAAAATGCAATGCTTTTCCATGAAAAGCACCTGTTTAGTGGAAAAACACACCGAATGTCTCTCTTCAATAAGTTGCATGATACTGTGGATTATCAGAATCACCCGTGAATAAACACTTCTGTGTAGCAGCATGTTATTGCTGCATTCAAAGCAATCTGAAGTTATCCAAAGCTATCCAAAGCTATGCCTTCTAATGATGACACCATGTGAGAAACCTCACTGCCTCTACAGACACATTAGTGTAGTCCCTGTCCCAAAGCTATCCAAAGCTATGCCTTCTAATGATGACATCATGTGAGAAACCTCACTGCTTTTACAGACACATTAGTGTAGGCCCTGTTCCAAAGCTATCCAAAGCTATGCCTTCTAATGATGACACCATGTGAGAAACCTCACTGCTTCTACAGACACTTTAGTGTATTCCCTGTTCCAAAGCTATGCCTTCTAATGATGACACCATGTGAGAAACCTCACTGCTTCTACAGGCACATTAGTGTAGTCCCTGTTCCAAAGCTATCCAAAGCTACACCTTCTAATGATGACACCATGTGAGAAACCTCACTGCTTCTACAGACACATTAGTGTAGGCCCTGTTCCAAAGCTATCCAAAGCTAAGCCTTCTAATGATAACACCATGTGAGAAACCTCACTGCTTCTACAGGCACATTAGTGTAGTCCCTGTTCCAAAGCTATCCAAAGCTACACCTTCTAATGATGACACCATGTGAGAAACCTCACTGCTTCTACAGACACATTAGTGTAGGCCCTGTTCCAAAGCTATCCAAAGCTATGCCTTCTAATGATAACACCATGTGAGAAACCTCACTGCTTCTACAGACACATTAGTGTAGTCCCTGTTCCAAAGCTATCCAAAGCTATGCCTTCTAATGATGACACCATGTGAGAAACCTCACTGCTTCTACAGACACATTAGTGTAGCCCCTGTTCCAAAGCTATCCAAAGCTATGCCTTCTAATGGTAACACCATGTGAGAAACCTCACTGCTTCTACAGACACATTAGTGTAGTCCCTGTTCCAAAGCTATCCAAAGCTACACCTTCTAATGATGACACCATGTGAGAAACCTTACTGCTACTACAGACACATTAGTATAGTCCCTGCTCCAAAGCTATCCAAAGCTACGCCTTCTAATGATGACACCATGTGAGAAAACTCACTGCTTCAACAGACACATTGGTGTAGTCCCGGTTCCAAAGCTATCCAAAGCTATGCCTTCTAATGATGTCACCATTTGAGAAACCTCACTGCTTCTACAGACACATTAGTGTAGTCCCTGTTCCAAAGCTATCCAAAGCAATGCCTTCTAATGATGATACCATGTGAGAAACTTCACTGCTTCTATAGACACATTAGTGTAGGCCCTGTTCCAAAGCTATCTAAAGCTACACCTTCTAATGATGACACCATGTGAGAAACCTCACTGCTTCTACAGACACATTAGCATTGTCCCTTTTCCAAAGCTATCCAAAGTTACAGCTTCTAATGATAACACCATGTGAGAAACCTCACTGCTTCTACAGACACATTAGTGTAGGCCCTTTTCCAAAGCTATCCAAAGGTACGCCTTCTAATGATGACACCATGTGAGAAACCTTACTGCTTCTACAGACACATTAGTGTAGTCCTTGTTCCAAAGCTATCCAAAGCTATGCCTTCTAATGATAACACCATGTGAGAAACCTCAATGCCTCTGCAGACATGTCAGTGTAGTTCCTGTTCCAAAGCTATCCAAAGCTATGCCTTCTAATGATGACATCATGTGAGAAACCTCACTGTTCTACAGACACATTAGTGTAGGCCCTGTTCCAAAGCTATCCAAAGCTATGCCTTCTAATGATGACACCATGTAAGAAATCTCACTGCTTCTACACACACACATTAGTGTAGTCCCTGTTCCAAAGCTATCCAAAACTATGCCTTTTAATGATGACATCATGTGAGAAACCTCAATGCCTCTATAGACACGTCATTGAGTGTAGTCCCTGTTCCAAAGCTATCCAAAGCTACGCCTTCTAATGATGACACCATGTGAGAAACCTCACTGCTTCTACAGACACATTAGTGTAGACCCTGTTCCAAAGCAAGCCAAAGCTATGCCTTCTAATGATGACAACATGTGAGAAACATCACTGCTTTTACAGACACATTAGGGTAGGCTCTGTTCCAAAGCTATCCAAAGCTATGCCTTCTAATGATGACACCATGTGAGAAACCTCACTGCTTCTACAGACACATTAGTGTAGTCCCTGTTCCAAAGCTATGCCTTCTAATGATAACACCATGTGAGAAACCTCACTGCTTCTACAGACACAATAGTGTAGTCCCTGTTCCAAAGCTATCCAAAGCTACGCCTTCTAATGATGACACCATTTGAGAAGCCTCACTGCTTCTACAAACACTTTAGTGTATTCCCTGTTCCAAAGCTATGCATTCTAATGATGACACCATGTGAGAAACCTCACTGCCTCTACAGACACATCAGTGTAGTCCCTGTTCTAAAGCTATCCAAAGCGACACCTTCTAATGATGACATCATGTAAGAAACCTCACTGCTTCTACAGACATATTAGTGTAGTCCCTGTTCCAAAGCTATCCAAAGCTATGCCTCCTAATGATGACACCATGTGAGAAACCCCACTGCTTCTATAGGCGCATTAATGTAATCTCTGTTCCAAAGCTATCCAAAGCTACCCCTTCTAATGATGACACCATGTGAGAAACCTCACTGCTTCTACAGACACATTAGTGTAATCCCTGTTCCAAAGCTATCCAAAGCTACGCCTTCTAATGATAACACCATGTGAGAAACCTCACTGCTTCTACAGACACATTAGTGTACTACCTGTTTCAAAGCTATCCAAAGCTATGTCTTCTAATGATGACATCATGTGAGAAACCTCACTGCTTCTACAGAAACATTAGTGTAGACCCTATTCCAAAGCTATCCAAAGCTATGCCTTCTAATGATGACACCATGTAAGAAACCTCACTGCTTCTACAGACACATTAGTGTAGCCCCTGTTCCAAAGCTATCCAAAGCTACGCCTTCTAATGGTAACACCATGTGAGAAACCTCACTGCTTCTACAGACACATTAGTGTAGGCCCTGTTCCAAAGCTATCTAAAGCTACACCTTCTAATGATGACACCATGTGAGAAACCTCACTGCTTCTACAGACACATTAGTGTAGTCCCTTTTCCAAAGCTATCCAAAGTTATGCCTTCTAATGATAACACCATGTGAGAAACCTCACTGCTTCTACAGACACATTAGTGTAGTCCTTGTTCCAAAGTTATCCAAAGCTACGCCTTCTAATGATGACACCATGTGAGAAACCTGACTGCTACAACAGACACATTAGTGTAGTCCATGTTCCAAAGGTATCCAACGCTACACCTTCTAATGATGATACCATGTGAGAAGCCTCACTGCTTCTACAGACACATTAGTGTAAGCCCTTTTCCAAAGCTATCCAAAGGTACACCTTCTAATGTTGACACCATGTGAGAAACCAACTGCTTTGACAGACACATTAGTGTATTCCCTGTTACAAAGCTATCCAAATCTTTGCCTTCTAATGATGACATCATGTGAGAAACCTCAATGCCTCTACAGACAAATCAGTGAGTGTAGTCCCTGTTCCAAAGCTATCCAAAGCTATGCCTTCTAATGATGACACCATGTGAGAAACTTCACTGCTTCTAGAGATACATTAGTGTAGTCCCTGTTCCAAAGCTATCTAAAGCTACACATTCTAATGATGACACCATGTGAAAAACCTCACTGCTTCTACAGACACATTAGTGTAGTCCCTGTTCCAAAGCTATCCAAAGCTATGCCTCCTAATGATGACACCATGTGAGAAACCCCACTGCTTCTACAGGCACATTAATGTAATCCCTGTTCCAAAGCTATCCAAAGCTACCCCTTCTAATGATGACACCATGTGAGAAACCTCACTGCTTCTACAGACACATTAGTGTAATCCCTGTTCCAAAGCTATCCAAAGCTATGCCTTCTAATGATAACACTGTGTGAGAAACCTCACTGCTTCTACAGACACATTAGTGTAGCCCCTGTTCCAAAGCTACCCAAAGCTATGCCTTCTAATGATGACATCATGTGAGAAACCTCAATGCCTCTACAGACAAATCAGTGGGTGTAGTCCCTGTTCCAAAGCTATCCAAAGCTATGCCTTCTAATGATGACACCATGTGAGAAACTTCACTGCTTCTAGAGATATATTAGTGTAGTCCCTGTTCCAAAGCTATCTAAAGCTACACCTTCTAATGATGACACCATGTGAGAAACCTCACTGCTTCTACAGACACATTAGTGTAGACACTGTTCCAAAGCTAGCCAAAGCTACGCCTTCTAATGATGACACCATGTGAGAAACCTCACTTCTTCTACAGACACATTAGTGTAGCCCCTGCTCCAAAGCTATCCTAAGCTATGCCTTCTAATGATGACACCATGTGAGAAACCTCACTGCTTCTACAGACACATTAGTGTAGCCTCTGTTCCAAAGCTATCCAAAGCTACACCTTCTAATGATGACACCATGTGAGAAACCTTACTGCTTCTACAGACACATTAGTGTAGGCCCTGTTCCAAAGCTATCCTAAGCTATGCCTTCTAATGGTAACACCATGTGAGAAACCTCACTGCTTCGACAGACACATTAGTGTAGTCCCTGTTGCTATTGCAACTGTTCTTCACCACAATGTCTTGGGACGCAAACCGTGAATATCTGCATGTAAACTTACAACTCTCACCCCTACACTACCTCAGCATAGGCCACAGTTACAGCATTAGACCACAAGGCATGAAAATATCTTCTTTGTGACTCTGACACCTGCATAAGTTTCTGCAAAGTGACTGTGGCCGAATCTTCTTAGTTTCACTTGTTAACTTCCACACTGTTTAAAGTCCATGTTTTCATTTTCACTGGCCCTCTGCTGCATAGGAAATGCCAACTACATTATTGGAAAGGTGATGTACATTTTCCCACACAGAGTAGTTGAATTTTTGTGTCATGGCCCATTTTCTCTCCGTCTAAAAAAATATTTATTTGTTAAACAGATAAGTGGACTGGTCCTTAGGCTCTTATAAATGGCCTGGTTCACAAGAAGATGGTAAATAAAACATGTGTATAGACATTTGAGTGTATCCAGTCAAGTAGCATGTTTTTGGGAGAAAGATGGAGCACTCAGAAATAAGACATACAGAGAAGTTGAGAGCGTGTAAACTCTAGTCACTGACAAAGGTTATTATCGAACTCTGGACATATGAGGTAAACATCTCATTTCTGAGTCACACACACTGAACCCATAATATTCTATTCTTCCTACAAGGTTGATCACCTTTCCATGGGCCTCTCTTGAAAGTAGGCAATAAGCCTAGTGAGACCAACTTTTTCAAAAACCTAAAGGAAAAAAAGTTTCCTGGTCTTCTCACAAGACATGTATCACCCTCCATTCAGCTCAATTATCCATAATAACTTATCTTTTCCACAGGGCTGCCAGCTTCCCAGACAGCAGACAGACTACCTATAATATTTTCACCCTCTATTGAGACTGTACACTTACCAACCAGCTAGGTTTCTTCTGTTATTATAAACTTCCCACAGGCTAAATTATGCATAGTGCTGCTACCTTCCCAGAGGCCAGGCATCTTTCCAGCACTTAGGTTATTTATAATATTCTATTCACACTGCAAGTTTTGACCACCTTTCCAGCTACAATATCTCAACCCTCTGCAGGGCTAGTCACCTTTCCATAAGAAAGATTGCTCAAAATATTCCATTCTTTCTAAACATCTGGTCATTGTTTAATTCACCTTTAATATCTCCAACCTCACACAGTGCTGGTTACTTTATCACCTATTAGGTTACTGATAAAATGCCATCTTTTCCACAGGGATTGCAACAGTTGGATTACATATTCTTTTCACAGGGCTGGTCACCTTACCACAGATTTGGTTACCTATGCTATCCATGTCTTCTCACACAGTTGGTCACTTTCTAGCAGATCAGGGCTGTCAACCTTTATTTGCTTACACATAATATGCTGGTCTTCTTTTAGAAATGACGTTTACCTCCTTAGAGTTCTGATTTAGAGTTTTGAGAGGTAAACAGTATTCAGTTCTGTCAGGACATTGTTTTTGTTTTAGAAATGACATTTCCCTCCTTAGAGTTCTGATTTAGAGTTTTGAGAGGTAAACAGTATTCAGTTCTGTCAGGACATTGTTTTTGTTTTAGAAATGACATTTCCCTCCTTAGAGTTCTGATTTAGAGTTTTGAGAGGTAGACAGTATTCAGTTCTGTCAGGACATTGCTTTTGTTTTAGAAATGACGTTTATCTCCTTAGAGTTCTGATTTAGAGTTTTGAGAGGTAAACAGTATTCAGTTCTGTCAGGACATTGTTTTTGTTGCCATTAATGTTGTTAATTTGTTTTCTATTATTCCCCACCAAATATGGCTGGAGTTCTTTTTTTCTATTCTTATAAAAATTCAACCCTAATCAACACATACGTTAAGACATTGGTTGATTTTATGGAAATAGTGTTGCAAAACAACTTTTTTTCTTTTTTTGAAGGAGAATATTTTTTTCCAGATTTCTGGTGTGGCAATGAGTGTGAAATGTGTACCCATACATGCAAATCAGCTACATGGGAAAAGCAATATGTTTTTCCATCCTTATTTTTTTATAAAGTTATTTCTTATTTTAGGTTTTTAGATAATGTATTCATTTTATGGAAGGGTAGTCTAGAAACCTTATCAGAATTTTTTAATATTTGGATAACATTACTTCATTTTAAAAGTTTACTCATAGATGAGATGTAGAAAGGATAGATTATTTGGATGTATTGCTTTGTAAGGATATCAAAGATAGGATATTTGGTTCTATGATTTATCATAAGAACAGTTATTTTAACTCTTTCTTACACTTTGAGAGCTGACACCCCTTTTTTCAGAAAAGGAGTATTGTTAAAGAGCAAATGGTCCAATTGTTGAAGTTACAGTTGTTCTTGACTGGAAAAATTGATAGATATGTTCCAAGAAAGGGGTTATTCTCCTCAGATGTTAGTTAAAATAAAAAATGAAATTTTGGTGGGTAGACAAACTAGATATGCTCCCATTTTGAAGGTAGAACATGTTGTGCACAAGCTGGGATATGAGACATTATATTAGAGTAATAGGATTATATGAAAAAGGTTGCTATAATGGAGATGCACCACAGGTTGTGAGGCTTTTGAAGAAAACATGGGATTTGGTTTTCATCCAAGATATGAAAGTTAGATTGGGTAATGCTCCACAAATCACTTACAAGTAGGGGTAAGAATATAATTGCCCCCAATAATATAACATTTAAGTCAAAAATGCAGAAATGTGGCAAATATAAGTCTTGTAAATATATTAATGATGGGCCATATGTTTCTGTAGTGGGATACAATATGATCATATCTTTCCCTGGTTGTTGTAATTGTAATTCAAAGAGTGTTGTATATTTGGCTATGTCTATGTTATGTGCAGCATTTTATATGGAAATGCCTACAAGAAGGTTTAAGCACCGTATTTATGAGCACTTATACAAAGTGAAAAAGAGAAGGGTTTCAAATGCCATATACAGTCAGTCAGTTTAGCTAAAGTTTATAGGAAGTTTTTATTTAATATCATCGGTAAGGTAGTGACAGATGAAAGTGTGAGTGATTATGAGAGTATGTTGGAATATAAGGAAATGATTTGGTAATTGAAGTTGAATGCCACTGAGAAACCGGGCATCAATGATTTTTTTTCCATTTTCAGTGTTTTAAAGCTTTTGTCAAAAAGGATTTTAACTATGTAATATTTTGTTTTAAATATTGAACCAATTAACACATTTGATTTGACAGAACATTTTCACCCTACAAATGCTTGTTATATCTATACTAATAACTGTATTTGTTCTTGCATGGACTATAGGTTTGTATGTCTTTAAATTAAGTATTATTAAATGTTTTTTTTAGTATGATTTGTTACAGCCTTTTTATATAAGTTATTGTGAATAATTGGTCAACTGAGTCTGATGAAGCCCTACTGATTTTTGAGAAGGGTAAAAGTGCTAAGTTTAGTGGATGCCTTACAATTGCTTTATCTTCAGCGAATGCCATTTTATTTGTTTTCCATCTTAAGCATAGGGCAGGATTCACAAAGCCTCAGTGTAAGAGTTATAACTCATACACGGAGGCTGCAGTTAAACGGAGTGATGTCAGCATGCTCTGCATATTCATGAGAGCATGCTGAATCACACCTAAGGCTAACACGGTCCATGTAAGACAGTAGGGGGCGTGTCCATAGGCCGAGCCCTGTAAGCGGACACGCCCCCAGAAGAGTAAAAGTGCCCAAAGTAAACACCCACGACAGAGTCCATGGAAATGTGAATAAACACAACACAACACATGCCCCCACAGACTACGAATATAAAATGTACAAATGAACATCTCATAATTTTTTTTAAATTGTAAAGATGTTTAACCATGAGTGCGCTCGTTTGTACGGGCGTGCCCGTAGCACAGCCACAGTTAGCAGTCAGTGGGAAAGCATATAAGAACTAAATATGCAAAGTAAGCCAAGAAGCAATAGCGTAGCGGTAGAGATGTTAGCTGAAGAGCAGGCATTCATGGTTCGAGCCCCCACAACACCAATTTTTAGTTTTAGCAAAATAAGCACGAAACAAGTCCCTGACAAATATGTACACATACAATCACATTTTATGTAAAATAGCGTAGCGGTAGAGATGTTAGCTGAAGAGCAGGCATTCATGGTTCAAGCCCCCACAACACCAATTTTTAGTTTTAGCAAAATAAGCACGAAACAAGTCCCTGACAAATATGTACACATACAATCACATTTTATGTAAAATGTAATGAAATAGCTCATTTATATTGAAGAAATGTGAGGTAACAAAACAATAAAACATGCCAGATGTGCCCATAGCTGAGTTACAGTTTAACAGGGTGAATGTATCTGCCCGTAGCTGAGCAGTGGTTTAACTGGTGCAAAATGAGTGCCCGTAGCTGAGCAGTAGTTTAACACGCTGAATTTATGTGCCCCTAGCTGAGCTGAGTGTAATATGCGTGCTGATAGCCAAATAAGGCTTAAACCAGCGTACCCCGTTTGCGCGGAGCTGCGCACCGCGCAAACAAGCTAACCGACGGGCAACGTTGAGCAAGCCGTATCAAAACTGCCTTTACACAGACACACCCCTCAGCTTGTCTAGACAGTCATAAAAAATAAAAAGTAGTGGCCAGGTTCAAACCCAGGATACTATACACCATAGTCAAGGTACTGAACCACTAAGCCATGACAGCAGTACCTATCAATGCAATAATAGCAAATATATAGGAATGAATACAAACTGGAGCATGACAATGCAGGTTTAGTGAAGTTGATACAATTCCAAAATGGCCAATCACAGATATGTGCGGGAAAAACAGACTATATAAGCCCCATAGGTGGGAATACACAGCATAAACGATTGTAGAACTGACTTGCAGCCAGAATGACAGGAGTAGGTGAGGGTAGTTGCTTTCGAGCACAGAAGTGGGGCATTGAGGAGTCCAGGTACATGGTCTGACTCCTAGTCCACAATCATGAGGCCCAACTCATGAAGGGCCAGGTCCTGTGGGGAGCATATAGGGCTGAGGCATGGGACCGGTTGGCTCATGATCTCACCAGTGCCACAGGGATTCCAAGGACTGGTGAGCAGGTCCATCACCACCATGCGGACCTGAAGAGATGCAAGCAGGACCGATTGAACCTTTGGATCCAGGAGGCCCGGCAAATGCCCAATGCCCCATTACTGAGTAAGTTACATTTAATTATGTATGTAAGAAATTAAACTAGCTGATATTATGGAGATGTGTATTCCAATATTACTTCATTTATATTACAGCTGCAGGTGTCCATTCTGCGAACTGCAGAGCCTATGGTGATAGGCTGGTGCGGTTGCGCCACCAGGCAGGTCAGTAATCCACTACCAGTAACTGTAAAGAAATATAAAAGTATGACAGTTAGCAAAAGAGTGCAGTGTAGTCACTAAGTAATAAAATGTGCAAGTAACAGTGTAAAAGTGTTTGCAAGTATTGCTTGATTACAAAAGTGTGTTGCAGTCTGTAATCCAAACAGAAAAATGAAAATGTCTGACATAAATTCTGAAATAAAGATGCCCCACCTGTAAGAAAATAGTACACAACCTGCAGCAGGCTGAAAAGTACATCTGCAGAAGATGATGAAATCACATGTTCATAGGTTCATAGGTTCATACTAGGCTATCTGCCCAAGGGCATTTATAAGCCTAGCCCATAGTTATGTGACTTTCGCCACCCCTTTAGTTTGAAGAAAACTATGCCTATTATTTTGCTGTGCCTCTGTCAAGCATTGACACTGAAGTAATCCCTGGGGTATATCTGCGATCTCCCATCCATTGGTCAAGATTCCTCTTGAACAAGGCCAGCTAGGTGCTCTGCCTCACATGTACCGGGATTTTGTTCCACAGCATAGGGAGTCTTTGGGTGATGAATCTGTCCCTCCAGCACATTCTATTAATAACCATGTCAAGGTTTAAGTCTCCCACCCTTGTAGTTCTGAGGGATCTAGATTTTTTGAGGTGAAGCATATTCATCAAATCTGGGTTTGACATGGCCTTATATGTCAGGCACAGGTCACCTCTGAGCAAGCGGTATGCAACTGAATAGAGCTGGAGTTCTTTCAGTCGGGCAGCATAAGACATATTTTTGAGACCCTTTATCCTTTTGGTGAGGAACGTTTGGGGCCTTTCCAGCTGCTGCAGGTGTCGGGTCAGATACATTCCGAATGGGGCATTGTACTCAATCATAGGTCTAATGAGTGATGAGTACAGGGGGATGATGACATCCCTTGATCTAGATGTGAATCCCTTCATGATCAGGTGGGCAATGTAGAAGGTTTTCCTAACTACTTTGGCAACATGAGTGTCAAACGAAAGGTTACTGTCAACCTGGGTTCCCAGATCCCTGATGATGACTTCTGTGCTCAGTGGATTGCCACCTATATGGTAGCTAGGGGTAACCTTGTTTTTCCCGAAGGGTATGACTATGCATTTCTTGGCGTTTAACTTTAGGCCATGGCTCTGGCACCAGTTATCCATTTCTGTGAGGCCCTTCTGAAGGATATCTGTGTCAGATGTGTTTTCGACTATGGCGCCCAGTTTGCAGTCATCTGCAAACTTTGTTAGCCATATCCCTCCTGTGTTTGCTTGTACTTCAGAAAAGTAGATGCCGAACAAGAGTGGTCCCAGGACTGAGCCCTGTGGGACACCACTTGTGACTGGCTTTGAGTCTGACATGGCGCCAGCAACTCTGACCCTGTGGGTTCTGTCACTTAGCCAGTTTGCAACCCATCTTGTGATGTATGGGTTTACATTCAAGCTGATGAGTTTTTCGATGATACCTGAGTGGGGTATTGTGTCGAAGGCCTTTGCCAGGTCGAGGTAGGCTGTATGGACTGCCTTACCCTCATCAATGGCCTTGGTGACTGTTTCGAAAAAGTAAACCAAGTTTAAAAGGCATGATCTGCCTTTGACAAAGCCAAACTGGGTTGGATCCAAAGTCTGCAAGTTCCCTATGTCTTTATTTATGAGTTCCATTATGATACTCTCCATGGCTTTGCAGATAAGGCTTGTCAAGCTAATGGGACGGTAATTTCCAGGGTCAGTGGAGGCACCGCCCTTTTGAAGTGGGACCACAGTCGCCGTGCGCCACTCCCTGGGTACGTATCCTGAGGTGTGGCTAAGATTAAACAGCTGTCCTAACTGCGGGTTTAATTCCTCATTGAGTTCGTGGAGCACACAGCCGGGGACACCATCCGGTCCCATGGATGCTGTGTTTTTTGCCTTGGAGAGAGCAGTTCTCACCTGGGCGTTGGAGATGTTTGGGGGGCTGCAATCCTCTGGTATAGATATCTCTCCTTTTGGGGGGGAGGGGAGGGGAAGTTTGCACTGAACCTGTCAGCCAGTATGTTGGCAATGTGTGCAGGTTCAGTAATCTTCACATAATTTTGAACTAATTCTGAGCATATCTGGGAGTTTCCTCCTAGGTTTTTAACATAGCTAAAGAAGGCCTTATGATTGTCTTTTGAGTCCTTGGTGATTTTTCTCTCAAAATTTGCCTTGGATGATTTTATGAGAGCTCTTAGTTTTTTACTTATAATGATCAAAGGTGTTTTACCTTTCAAGGATTTTGCTCTATCTTGTAGTAGCTTCCTCCTTTTGTTGTAGAGCTTGTTTATGGCTGGGGTCCACCAGACTGGACGCTTGCCTTTGGTACAAAGAGTCTTAGTTTTGTTTGGGATTGCCTGATCCATGCAGTCCTGTAGGTGCTGGTAGAAGGCATTTGTAAGTGATTCAGCGGTTTGAGTAATGTTTACCACTGGCTCAGGGGCCTTAAAGGAGACCACACTAGTTTTAGAAGTGTGAAGTCGGCTTTTGAGAAGTTTTCACTGTGGTCTTTTTATTTCAGGTGGGGCGGGATGAGGACCTCCAGCGAGATTAGTTTATGATCTGATCTCACCAGTGAGGGGTATACTTCTGGTGTTGAACATTGTGATCCCATGTTCGTGATGATGAGATCAAGTATGTTTTCTCCTCTTGTGGGGATGGTGACTAGTTGTTCCATGGCATTTGAGTTTATGAACTCCAGGAACCTTTGGGCTAGAGTGTTTGGGCTTGAGTAGTGTTCCCAGTCTATATTAGGGTAGTTGAAATCACCTAGTATGATGGTGTTTGGAGATACATTTATCCCCTCCAGTGTTTTCAGGAAGACCATGTGAGGTTCCTGAGTTTGAGAGGGTGGCCTGTAACATGCGACAAATTGCAGAGCAGTCTTGCCTATGGTTAATTGCACCTGGATGGTCTCCGATGCATTGTGCATTGCCACCAACCTTGAGGTGTGTGTGTCCTTTATGAATATGGACACCCCCCCTCCTTTCTTGGTGTTGTCCGGATTTTGGGACCGGAACGCATGATATGAGGTGAAACCTGATAGTGCTGGGGTGCTCTCAGGAGCCTTGAACCAGGTTTCTGTCACAGCACAGACATCAATGTTCTCCATACTGAGAAGGGCCTCGAGTGCGTGCATCTTGAGATTGAGACTTCTGGCATTGAGCAGCATTACCCTTAGTTTTTCCTTTTTTGTGTTCTAGTGTGGTAGGTTTAGAATTTGAGCCTTGCCTAAAAAGGCACTATGGGGGTGGCAAGAGCCTTTGCCAATATCCGGAAGCCCAGGGGTGACAGGTGCAAGCCGTCCCTTGCGAAGCAGCGTGGCTTGTCCAGCTTGTCATCCCAGGCAGACAGACATTGGATCCCCTTTGAATGACACCAGAATTTAAGCCAATTATTAAAGCTGATCATCTTATCACTGTATTGTGGCATCATTCTAGGTGAAGGTAGGATACTGCTCAAGGTCAGAGTCATACCTGCCTGGGCTACATAATCAGAGAGCTCCTCAATGTCTTTTTTCATGTAGTCCAAGGAGGTACGTCTCAGGTCGTTGACACCAGCGTGGACAATGACTGAGTCGTACTTGTACCTGCTGTTGAGAGACCTGAGTGCTTGCGTTATATGGCAGATTCTAGCGCCCGACAGGCAGCTTACTGTGACCTTCTCCTTACTCAGTCTGGTGAGCGGGACGTCAGTGTGCCTGACTATGGAGTCACCAATGACGAGTGTGTCTGGCATTGTGTTTGGCCTTAAGGGCTGTGACTGTTTGACACTCTGACTGTGTGGTCTATGTGTTGCATGTGTTGGGTCCTGAGGTGGTAGTTGTTTGGGTGTCTGCTTTGGTGGCCTCTGCTGTTTTGGTAGATTTTTGATCAGAGCCTCCGAGTATGTCTTTGTGTGATTATGTGTATGATTTGAAGTTGTGATGGTACTATGTGTGACTGGGTATGTAGTGTGTGTGTGGTTACCTTCTCCTCCTGTCTGGTCTTGCCAGTCCTATGTTGAGAGTGCTCAGCCTCCAGTTTGGCCGTATAGTTGCATCTCTCGCATGTATTTGTGTTTTGTGGGAGAAGGAGAGGATTGTCTGTGTACATGAGGCAATTGTAACATTGCCTCAATATTCCCAGGTTCACCAGTTGAGCAGGAGAGGACACTAGCAACTGATCCCTCGACATGCTAGAAGTAATAGATAAAAAACTTACAAAAGACTCCGGGGGATGTGGGTTCTAGGCTGGTGGGGTACTATCTATAATAATAGTGCTTTATCAAGGTGCAAGTACTGTAGGAGCAAGTGCTAGGCTTTAGTCTACCTGGGAATCAAGTAGAGATGAACTTTTTAGTTATAGGATACGCTGGTTAGATCAGTAGTACAGTTCGAGGAAGGTAGTTTTAAGGGAAAATTTGAAGAGTGGAATTTAGGTAGCCCGAATAGTTTAACCTTGTTAAACCGCCGCTGCTCTTGTGTGAAATATATCCCTGTTGAAATACTGAAACATGACAGAAGTGAGACTGCTGGAAAGGATTGTAATAACTACAGGTAAAACATGTCAATAAAGCCTAGAAGTAAGTACCATCCTCAATAGTAAAATGAAAACAAGTGAGACAGTGTGAGAAAGTGTCATGAATCCAGCAATACAGTAGTAATAACCCCTGAATAAAGTATACTGCAGTCAAGACAGAATAAAATGCATGTGAGAATCAAAACCAAGCAGTGAAATCTGTTCAAAGTGTTGCTGCATCTGGAATGTGTATCCCAAAATCTGGATATGTTGCTCTCAGTCTGCAATATGCAGATAGTATGATTGTCTGATATACCAAACATCCACACCTGTCTATAGCTATATAAAGCAAATGTAGCAGGATGATGTAGCTGAACAAAGCTAGATATGAATGTGTATGGAAAACAATAAAATGTATATTGATGTTGCAGTAACAGTCCTATCACCAAGTTGAAGTAGTTATCATATAGGAAACTGTAGTTAGAACAGTAGTGTGTATATATGTGCAGCTATTAGAAATGTACAGCATATGTATTGGTATTCGAAGGTGTTAATATTATTCTCTTCACCCCACCCTATAACCACATATAACCCATTCCACGTGAAAATGGTATGTGCAATCACAATTAACACCCCTGGACATTTGTCCTGTTGGGTCATATATATTTGCATGTCCATTGATGCATCTGCCCTGTTCATACATCCAAACCTGATGGCCTGTTGCCATCAATCAACCCTGCATGTTGTTGGACTGTGTATTGCTGTTCAAATTATGCATGTGTTATGCTCGCTGTTCAATGGTGTGAATATCTGGGTGTTTGGTTAATGGGAATACTAATGCATGCTGTTACAACTAATTGTGAATGGTATTATATGTCACTAACCCAAACTGTCATGATATAATGCAAAACATAGGACAACAGGGAAGGCGGGTTCCAGCGGACCCACCTCTCCCACTTCAGCTAGCAAGTGCACCTGGCACTAGTGCCCAGTCTGGACCCTCCTCTGGTGGAAGCGCTGCAGGGGATGGGGCTCATCCCCCCTCTGCAAGCGTGGCCAGAGGAGAAACACCACTCACCCTCCGTAGTGTCCGGACTGTGGTGCATAGGGAGATCCGGGACTCTGTTCTCGAGCCCCTACGCCAGCTTGAGGCACAGGTGGCACAACTTATGGGCATGCCTGTTGCCCGGCCTATACAGCCCCCAGCACTGCCCCATCCTGGGCAGTGAAGGAACAGTGGCAACTGCCTATGGGTGGGGATATCAGTTCCACTGTTGCCATCTGTGGGCTCATGGGCTCTGGATATCCAAACCTCCATCCACGTCAATTGTGTAACCCCCTCACACATGTCATACACTGCCCCTGTATGCGTCTTGTTTGTCTTGTCTGTTTACCTACCCAACCTACCTCCCCAGCTATACCGACTTCCTTCACCTAACATACCACTCTCACCTGAAAAAAAAAAAAAAAAAGGGCACTCTGTACCCACAAAAAAATTACGCCCCATACATAGCTGCCCATTCCGCACACATATCTGCTGGACATGGAAACTATCAATTACAATTGGCTGTACAACACGTATTATTGTTGTCCTGACACCTCTCTCAGGGGTGGAAGGTTTCAAATGTCACACCAAATTACATACATATGCACAGCTGTTGCTGATGAAGAAATGGGCAGCTATGGGCCTTACCTACATCCCTCCTACAAATCCCAAGCTTGTTTCCCTACTGTCATACCCTCTTTGTGACCCCTTTTTCACCACTTTCCTGTCTCCCCATTTTCATTTCTTTCAAAGAAAATAGCGCGGGTGTGCACCAGAGTAAGCACTGTTAAGCGGTTGTAAGCGTGTGTGCGCATGTGTGCGCAGAGCTAAATGCCAGTGCGCATGCGTGAGCTCCACGCAAACCAGCGCTAACCCGGTTACAACTGCTTAAAAGTGCCTTAGTCACTCTGATTGACAGGTCCTGTAGTCAGTTCAAAAGCAAAATAAAATCCCACTGTCAGTCCCAAACCCAGGACCTTGGAAACAGTAGTCTGTATGATCTACCACTAAGCCATGACTCTTATACAAGAACATTGTGCTAAAATAAATATAACATGTAATAGTAGGGATGAATGTAAAGGGAATATAGGATGTGTAGTACACAAAGCATATCATTTAGAATTACTGTCAAAACTACTGGATTCCCATAATAGTAGTGTGTGAACAGAAACAGCCATGCTAGTTGGTAGCTTGTAGGTAATAATGTCAGTTAATGTACATATATAAATGTATGTATATTTACATATATATATATATATAAATATATATCTATATATAGTTGTAGGTGTCATTGTGCATACACACTTACTACAGGGAACAGGAGAGAGGAATGGAGAAATGTGAATCTACAACACAGCCTGAATCATGAGAGAGATACTAACCTTTACTCTCACAGAACAGTGTCCACAGCATACCAGCATGGTCCTCGCCCTTACAATCTGAAAGGGCAATGCCTATCTCACAGACCCTTTTATAGCACTGTCCTGAAATCACAGTGAGAACTGCAATCAGTACACAACTGGCTGCATGCAATTAGCAAATGCTGGCTTACAGTTGGTGCAGAGGCCATCTCATGGACCTATGCAGATACCTACAAAAGCATCCTGTACTAACACTCCACACATGCAATACATTCATTGCACTGTCTGGAAGCAGACAGAGGAAGAGAGACAGACAGAGACAGAGAGAGAAAAAAAAAACATACGCTACACACTGTGACTCTAAGCTGTCAGCAGTGACAGTAGCAGCAGGAAGCAGAAGCAGTGGTAACGCAACCAGCTGCGACAAACACAGGTAATGCAAAGTAGCAGGTTAATAGTCTGCATACTGTGAACCCTCCAAATGTGTCATAGGTCTGTATCTATAGGTATGTCCATGTGATATGTTGTGTGTACGTAGTTCCACCAAAAGGGGATGACTATACATTACATGTCAATCAGTGTTAGGCCATGATCCTGGCAGCAGTTGTCTGTGCGTTGCCCTCAGCAATGGCTGTAGTGACTGTTTAGAAAGGTCAGCCAGGTTCAAATGGCAGGATCAGTCCATCACAAAGGCAAACTGGCTGGGAACAAGTGTCTGCAGGTACCCAATATCACTGCATATGCATCCCATACTGAATAATTCCATAGCTTAGCAGACCAGGCCGGTTATGCATATGATGTGGTAGTTCCCAGGGTCAGTAGAGGTGCCTCCTTAGTGGTGTGGGACCACTGTTGCTGTATACCAGTGTCCAGGTACATATCCTGTAGTACGGCCAAGATTAATTATCAGTCTTATATGCGGTTGTAGGTCCTCTTGGAGTGCATGTAGCACACATCCAGGGATACCATCAGGTCACAGTGATGCTGTGTGTTCTGCTTTGCTGAAGGCAGCCCTCACCTGGACATGTGAGATGATAGGGAGGTTACATACAGCTGTGATAAGTATTTCAACTGGTGGGGGAGAAGGAGGGGGGATAAGTGCACCGAACCTGTCTGCAAGAATGTTGCCAATATCTGTGTGTTTGGTGAATGTTAAGTAGGTGTGTATTAACGCAGAGCATATCTGAGGCATTTGGTCCATATGTGTAACATAACTGAAGAAGGCCTTGTGGTTATCCATAGTGTTTGTGGCCATTTCCCTCCAAGAGTAGGCTGTGTCCATTGTTATGAGAGACCATAGCATAGTACCAGTGCTGACCACAGATGCCTTCCCTTAATGTGAATCTGCTCTGTCCTGCAGTAGCCTCCTGCTATTGTTATACAATCTGCCTCTGTCTGGGGTCCACCGGACAGGATGCCTAACTTTGTGCATAGGGTCTAGTTTAGAAATGTGTGTGCAAGTTCCATGCAATCTGTAGGATGTCCATGGTAAGCATTTGCAAAGGGGTCAGCAGTGTGGGTTGTGGCTTCCACTGGCCCAGTGTGCTGCATGGATACCATCTCAGTCCTAACAAGTGAATAACTGTCTAATCACATACATATCAAAGTAGTCTACTGTGCTGGTGGTGGTGGTGGGATATGTATATCCAGGCCGAGTAACTTGTGTCCACATCACACTAGTGGATGGCGTCCCACATACAGTACCTTGGGATGAACCCCCAGAATGAGGTTGTGCATTGGACCTGTCAGTGTGTGATGACCAATGGGGCATGCTATTATGTTGTGTGGAATGTGGCAGGTATTGTTGCACAGGTGTTGGCTGAGCACTGATATCTGGCCATGTACTTGTGTATCCACCACGAGACACACACATGCAACATATGGGAGTAGTAGTATATCACTACACATGAGTATTATATATAGTATGTGTGCCACATATTGCTGACATAGTCTGCTGATATCCTGTTTGTGTTCTCTTCCAGGGAGATAGCGCGTCAGCGTAATCCCGCCTACTCTGCAGCAGAAGATGAGGAGATACACCAGAGCCTGGTGCGGGAGTATGACATACTGTTTTCCCGCACCAGTCAGAATCAGCAGGAGAGGGCTGCACTGTGGCAAGACCTTGTCCATAGGGTAAATGACATTGGCACGCATAATAGGACATATGAGCAGGTACGACATCACTGCAGTAATTTAATCAGAAATGTCCGTCAGTGTGCGTCGGATATCCACAGGCAACAGGTTGCCACAGGAGGTGGGGTAGCCACACATCCCCCCCTCACCAGACTGGAGGGGCTACTCCTAAGTGTTGTGGCTCCAGCCCCGGAACAGCAACAGCAATACACCTGCATCATGATGGAGGCTGGATCCACACAGCAGCACGACATGGAGCGTGCAGGTAATATGCCATATTTACACTTGACTGTTCTGTACACTGTTAGTTTATGCAAGTGTAAGGTGTGTCCGTGGTATGTAGCTGTCATCATAGTATGTAATTGTGCATGTGTGATATTGGCAATATCAGCAGCTAACGTGTGAAAGGCAACTGGTGTACTACTGCACTGTATCATATGCAGTATCAATGGCACAGTTGTGCCCACTGACATTAATCTCATCATTTCTGCAGGTCCCTCCAGGGTTACAGCAAGGCAGGCCATCCATGCTGGTGAGTGTGTTTAACAATACCTATAATAGTCCTGATAGTGCTAGTAACACTAATGTAACTCAGTAGTGCTCTGTGTGTATACTGTCGGGTGTGCAGGTGTGCAGGTGTGCCTGTGCCCATGTGTGCATGTGTGCATGTGTGCAGGTGTACCTGTGTCCATGTGTGCATGTGTGTATGTGTGCCTGTGTCCACGTGTGCATGTGTGCATGTGTGCCTGTGTCCATGTGTGCATGTGTGCATGTGTGCCTGTGTCCACGTGTGCATGTGTGCATGTGTGCATGTGTGCATAAGTGCATCACTGGTAACAATGTGTGGACACTGTAAACTGTGTTTCCTGTCTTCCTCCCACAGGTTCTGGTGCTGCTCTGGTGTCCTGCAGCAGGGAACCTGAATCTGGTGCCACAGGTACTGGTAATGTTGATATCTGTGTAATGGTACAGGAAGGTGTGTCAGGGTCTGCCATTGGTCAGCCAATTGACAGTACACAGCTGTCAACCCCATCATTGCGCACAGTCATCCTGCCAGTACATCCTTTGTCACCATTGTCCCTAGGTGATGGACAGGATACAGTGGGCATTGACCAGGGTAATGTGGTATCTGTGGCACATGCTTCCCCACACAGCAGCCATGGGCAGGGTCCTGCGATGGTACGACACAGGCAGTTGCCCATGGGTTCTCATGGGAGCATCCGTGGGTGTACTGCCTCTGGCAGATGTGCTCAAAGAGGTCTGTCAACCTCAGCTATGTTTCGGGCTGTCATGCAGGCACAGTCGCGTATGGAAAGGTACACCAGACAGGGTCTGAGGGAGCTGAGAGTATGTCGCACAGCCATGACTGACAGTATGCGTGACATCGCGGATGCTATCCGTAATTTCACCGATGTCATAGACAGACGTTGTGGGGACATATTACAGCAGTTACACAACCAAATGTCCATGAGCCAGGGTAATGGTGGGTGGTTGCAGCATCGACATGGCCGTATGCCAGCAACAGCAGCAGCTGGCAGTCGGTGTGGATGACAACAGGCCCGTGCACGCCCCCATAGTGCCAGCAGCAGCCCCAGCAATGCTGGGTCTGTGCTGTCATTGGAACGCCCCAGGAGGCCACGTGCACGTGGCTCTGGACAGTCCCGACAGGGACCTGTGTCCAGTCAACACACTCCCGCTTCTGATGACAGTACCCAGTCTGGCTTAGTACTGGATACGGTCAGTAGCACCCCTGCCAGGCACAGGTACCATGTCCGTGCCCACAGACACTGATCTGTATGACCTGCCAGGTGCAGTCTGTGGCTGTCCACAAACCCCTGTATATGGCAGCCATGAGGTGAACCTGTATGCGTGCATACACACATGTGAAATGTTAACACCTAGGGCGACCACATACACGCACACACTGCACCAACAGTGCCCCACCCTGTACTGCTGCCCCTCACCAACACACATACACACACATGTCAATTGGTGGTATCAGTGGCAGACTCAGGCATACCTAATTCACACCCTGTGCATATGATGACACTGTGCCACCTCCTGCACTCTCCAACATCATTGCGGGAACAGGTAAACACATTTCTGATGCACAGGGTGACTACATAGAAGTGTATTAGTAGTATCATGTTGGTAACAGTACAGTGTGCTGATATGACTGTGTGTATATCCCAGCATGCCTGATGCAGTAACTGTATGAATGTCCTGAATTGTTATCTGCACCCATAGTACGTACCAAAGTGTAACAGCTGCACATAATTGCATGCCGGTGGTAAGGATGTCAACAGATAGCCGCATACATGGGTAGCACAGGGGGGAAGCTAACGCAAGTAGTGATATGCAATGGTGGACATGTACAGTAATGGTGTAAAGTTGCCCACAACGACTATGCAATGTGGATGTTTGCACATGTTGACATGTGTGCAGTCCCAATGTAATCCAAATCACAATTAACTATGACATAATATCAGTTCTACCATGGGCATCTGCGCTGTGTATTCCTGGGTACATGTTGATAGTGCCTACATATTTGCATTGTTACTTACTGTTAGTGTTACCCCTTCTTTGTTGTACAATGAACTACTTCCAGCCCTGCTTACTGTAGCTTTGTTTGCATGCATGTTCGCTTGGGGTTCCCTGGAACACTGCTTACACCTGCAATGCAGAGTTACAGTGCTTCTGTGGACTCCTAGTGACATCTGCATAGCATACGATACATATGTCAAGTTTACACATGACAGAACGTCACTGTCCGTCCTGTTCGCATGTACGTTGCCTGTGACACATTGCACATGTCTTACCTGGCATTTATCCACGTGTGCAGTCATATATGCCAGTGCTATGAAACAGTAGCGGTACACCCACACATACACACCTTCAGTATGTTGTTCCCCATTGGCCCTATGTGTTGGTACTCACCATGGCAATCACACTACTAGGGTAGCATGTGCAAAGGTAACCTGTGAATCACCTCTATGGTCCAGTTGTGGTTTATGTGAGTCATGTGGCAATGTCACAGCTGCCACATGTATGCAGTCAGCCATCACCCTTGGCCAGGAACGTACAACACATGTGTGGGATGCCACCACATAGCCAATCTGGGGACTGAGCTCTCTGAACCCAGTAATGCCATACCCTGGCAGGTGGCATGTCATATTACAGTGACTACAATACAAGTCATACATAGACACGCACTGACAGCATGCTGAACACACTGGGGCATACGTGGGGACTCAGAATAGCATCCTGCCTGAGCATCACACACCTCCGCAGCTGGCACACAGGCATATGTTCCGTCGGAACAGAGCACATGCCACACATGGCACACACATCCCGTGCGCCACACACTCACAGCCTGTAGGGCTACACAACACACCTGCTACAGATGTGTCAGGTACCTGTCTTGGGTGCTGCACTGGGGTCCCGCTCAACAGGCTGTATCTGGTGAAGGTCACAGTAATATGCCTCAGGGGCACTATGGTCCACCACAGAACACATGCATACAGGTCAGTCAGAGGCATGGACACATATGACTCACTCATTGACCATGCCACTATGGATGACCTAAGACATACCTCCCTGGACTACATGATAGGGAACATAGAATGGATCTCTCAGCATGTGGCACGGGCCAGTATGAGCCTGATCTTGGTTGCCAACATACCCTCACCAGGTATGCTACCACTATATGTAGGAAGGGTGTTGTATGTCTACATTCTGCTCAGTCTCCAATGTCATTCATAGGGTATCCACTGGCTGTCAACGTGTGATTACATGCTAGGGAAGCCACAATGATGTGCAAGGGTCAGCTTGCACGTGACACCCATGGCCCGATGTATATTGGCGAAGCTCCTTGATACACACATACTGCCTTATGCTGCAGGACATGGATTACATAGCCACCTCCGCAGGTATCACACAGGTTAGGACACTAACAGTGCTGCTACACAACACCAGCAGTGTACACCGCAAGATGCATGCACTGGACACTGTCCTGAGCATGGTGAACTGCAATGTCTGTGCAGTACCAGAGTCCTGATTCATGGCTCACAGGTGTAACCCATCACTGACAGGTTATGCCTCATACCATGCCTGTCGTCCCCTACACATGTAACACACATGGACAGGGGGGTGGTATCCCAAGGCACCACAGATACACACACCTCCAGGTTGTTGGCACAGCACAAAGCATCAGGGCCTAATCATGTGCAGCTAACAGTGCGTTGGACTGCCATCTGGTTCATAGCCTGGAACACACAACCTTCCCATACACAGGAAAACCACCTATCCTCCATAACAACACTGGCAATATGACAGTCTCAAGAACTGTCTTTATATGGCTGGACTGCATCCAGCCAAACATTGTGCGTGAGCATTACTGTAGCTACAACACAGTAGTTGAAGGGTTCACAGCATGTGGTCACTGAATTGCAGTGGAATGACATGTTACCACTCCCACAACAGGTGGGAACATGCATCACCTGTACATCGACTACATGTAGACTACATGGCCCAGACCAGATGTGTATCCCCTGCTGTAGGTATTTTACCATATACACCCACACTGTATAGACACATACTGCGTGCGGCCCCTGCACAGTAAGACACAGTCATATTGGTATACATTGCAAATACCATTTATCCACTCGAGGCATGTGTCAGACATGGTAACTACTGCAGGTCACAGGTATTTATGTGTATGTGTCACACACATACATCATGTGCAATGCCATTGCTGGTTTAGGCAATGGCATGCATTGTTATGCACAAAGACCCACACAAGGTCATAATGTGTGACACAACCACACGTGGCAGTTGTGGGTTACCAAAACATACCTATCTGTACTCTGACAATGGTAATAGACCCAGTAGCAGAGCACATTATTGGCATTACTGGCCAACCAGCCCTGTTTGGCTGTGCTGATAGTGTGGTGACATCCCCTGTGTTTACTGGGGGAATATGCAGCATCTGGTGTATTGTAGTATTTGCCAAAAGGATCTGTTCTCTCACACTTGCACACACCCTACTACCCCCACACTTGCCATTTGCAGGATTCATACCCCTACCTAACTAAGTCACGACACGTGAGAGAGACGTATTAGCAAAGTGCACTATTCGGATTATTAGATGGTCCCTCTTCTCTGGCTGTACTTATAGGGTGCTGACATCATCAGTATTTTGAAAGGGTAATGTGCATCAGGTAGTGTGATCTCCTGATTGCCAAAACTAACATGTTTTTCATACAGAAATGCACACACACAAACTCCCCACATCCAAACACACACACACACACTTGCAGGTATCAAACCCCTACCTAAATATGTTATGGCACTTGAGAGTGACGCTGTAGCAGGTTGCACTATTCTAATTACTGGCAGATGTTTCTTCTCCAGCTGTATGTATAGGGTGCTGTCATCATCACTGTTTGGAAAGGGTAATGTGCATCATGTAGTGTGATCTCCTGATTTCAAAAAAACACATGTTTTTCATACAGAATTGCACACACACAGAGTCCCCACATCCAAACACACACACATGCCATTTGCAAGTTTCAAACTCCTACCTAACTATATTATGACACTCGGGAGAGACGCATTAGCGGAGTGCGCTATTCGAATTACTGACAGGTTTTTCTTCTCCTGCTTTACTTATAGGGTGCTGACATCATCCGTGCTGAGATAGGGGAATGTGCATCCTGTAGAGTGCTTTCACAGATGCCAAAAGGGACATCTCCCTCACACAGACTTGCACACACACTAACCTCCTCCACACACACTGAGCATTTGCAAGATTCAAACCCCTACCTAACTATGTTATGACACTCGAGATGGATGCATTAGCAGAGCGCGCTATTTGCATTACTGGGAGGTTTCCCTTCTCCTGCTGTACTTATAGGGTGCTGACATCATCAGTGTTTAGAAAGGGGAATGTGCATCCTGTCATGTGTTGTTCTAGTTGCCAAAAGGGATATTTCTTTCATACAGTCTTGAACACACACTAACCCCCTCCACACACACTGAGCATTTACAGGATTTAAACCCCTACCTAACTATGTTATGAAACTCGAGATGGACGTATTAGCAGAGCATGCTATTCGTTATTACTGGGAGGTTTTCCTTCTCCTGCTGTACTTATAGGGTGCTGACATCATCAGTGTTTAGAAAGGGGAATGTGCATCCTGTAGTGTGTTTTCCTAGTTGCCAAAAGGGACATTTCCCTCTCACACACACAAACCCCACTCACCCACCCACACTGAGCATTTGCAGGATTCAAACCCCTACCTAACTATATTATGACACTTGAGGGAGACGCATTAGCAGAGCGCACTATCCGAATTACTGGGCTTCTGTTCTGTACCTACAGTATTTATAGGGTGCTGACATCTTTATTTCTACAGAGGTATGTACATGTAGTACTACCTGTCAGGTGGGGGATAGCATATATATGCATTTGCAGCCACCTACGTCAGGGTCAGATATGCACATCGCACTGGCAGGTTATGTTCTATACCATGCTTTGTGACCACAGGACCTGTAACACACAACACAACCAGTCCAGAACACCACACCCACATCCAGGACACACACTTAGCTTCCCTGGGAACAGTGCCGGGATATGCAGGTGTTCACATACACCATTCCAGTTGTTAACATCAGGTACAGGCATATTGTGTGTGAGAACTACTCAGGCCTCTACCACTTTACCCTACAGCCACTACAATTTGTGGGTCCGTGTGCTATGGCAGAACCACACACCACAGCCACATAGGGGACTACATACTGCACCTGTCCATCTGCAACGTGGGTACTCACTGTTCCACACCAGAGGTAGACCACCATTGTTGATATCTGACCATACCCACCTTTCCCTGGACATCCATATCCCATCTCCACCCCCAGGCAAGGTTGTCACTGCACACAAACTGTATTTAGCACAAGCAGACTCTACACTTGTGAAGACTGGGGTGGACGACTTCAGAGGACCCATGCTGGCGGACTATACTGGCCACTCAGCATAATCCTTGACAATTACATTCTATGAGCATGTGTATGGTTTGCATTGATCATGCTATCCCACATATACCTATGACTGCTCCACAACAAGACACCTGTCAGGTGTACACCAGCCATATATGAGCCATACAACAGACAGAGTGAGCTAATACATTGCAGAGCTGTAGCCCACAGAGGGAGGACATCTGTGAACAGTTCCGGCACGGCACTTCATTCACACATAATCATTACAGCACAGTGTTGACAGTGGAATTGTCCAGAGAATGCAGATAGGGCTTCCCTCAGTCTGTTATTGATGGACACTTACTGTTAGAGATCCTCAGCAACCCTCTTCCAGCACACACCGACAACATGGCTGTGGCTTAGCACATTCAATCCCTGGGACCTCCACGGTGCCCCTGCTTGACAGAGGCACAGCTCACTAGCCTCACATGTTGCCTTATGTGACCTACTTTACAGTGGCACAGTAGCCTACTGTACTGGGGATGCAGATGCCAAGCACACTCTGGCTGAGCTGTCATTCCCTAGGGCAACAAGCCTAGTATTGACCTCTACACCCATATGTTCAATTGTCGGATGCACAATATTTGTTGTGCTGTTCTAATAGTTTGCTGAGATTGGAGGCAGTGAGCGTGTTGTGTTAAGCTGCCACTATTTTTCCCACTTTGTTATCCACAGCTTGCATTTGTTCTGTTGTTGACATGACATCCTCTCCCAGCAACATCAGCGACTCCTCACCCGACTATTGTAAGGATCTTTATCTTCTCCGCTCTGAAGTAGCTTCCTTACGCGGGGAGGTAGCCAAGGTATTGGAACTCTTTGGCAATTTTGCCGTTCACAAACAGAATTTATTACCGTCATCCAATTTGTTAACGGCTGGTTCTGTACCGGTGAATGATGTGAACTTGCCGAGACGGTCACTAGATGATGACGTCAATACCGGCTCCTTGGGTGCTGGTAAGGAGGAATTACCATCTACTTCTTCACCTGGAATTCCTAATGGCCAGGGTTCTGGACATTGTATACAAAGTGGAATCGACTTGCCTGAGTCTGCGACACTAGCGGAAAGCATCAAGAATGATGTTTGTGACTTTACATTTGATTTTTCTTTTAGTAACTTTGCGGATGAAGCCAGGCGCACTGGCGCTAGACCAAAACAAGTGTTGCCATCACGCTCCTATGCTGCCTTGGCTCGTGATTCCAACCATCCTAAAGGTACTAATAACTCAAATGTTATTACTAAATGTGATAATGGTGCTTCTGATAAACGCAATGTTCTAAGGAACTTTATTGAATACGATTGTAATTTTGATTGTGCAGTAGACAATAAGATTAATGAAGGCACATGAATTGCCAAAAGTAGCCTAAGGGATTATATCTACACTTTTGGAAAGAAATTAAATAACATCAATGCATTAAAACTCGATAATGCTTATCTTAATCAATGTTTATCTGCCAAAATTGTACCTATGGGACTTCGATTTTTTAAAATGCCATTAGGCATTGATGTTACCATTGATGTGGAAAATGATTTTAACTTGTTATTTGATTCTTTTGGTTTCGAATTTATGAAAAAGCTTATTAAGTACAACGATGCTAAACTTTGTAAATGTATCTCTGAAATAGAAATACTTAATAACACTATTGTACATGACTTAGCCTTTCAGCAATGGGAGAAATTATTTTTTAAACAATTCTCTATTGCTGAGGATAGGGCAAGGAAAGCTTTTGATCGGAAATTAAAGAAATTTCAAAGGGACAAAGAACAATATAGTAGACGAGTGTGCTATAAATGGGCTTACAATAAGCCAGATGACAAATTAGAATTGGAAAACAGAGACGTTGAAGTCGACAGTGCTAACTCTTACAATAAACAGGATTTTTTTCCCCACCCCAGGAAGGGTTATCAAAGGACATGGAAAAAAGGGGGCAAATGGAGGGAAAAATACTAAGTGACATAGATTCCACCACCAGTACTGACACTTGTTTAACATCAACACCAGACATTATTGTCACTGACAATGGCCAGATTCAGGAAGCCTCCGTGTAAGAGTTATAACTCTTACACGGAGGCTGCAGTGAAACTGTGTGATGTCAGCATGTCATGCATATGCATGAGGCGCATAAGGCATGCTGAATCACACTAGTAACTCTTACACGGTCCGTGTAAGAGAGTAGGGGGCGTGTCTGTAGGCTAAGCCCTGCAAGCGGACACGCCCCCGGAAGACTAGAATGGCTGAAAGTAAACAGCCACGAGAGAGGCCATGGAAATGTGCATAAACACACTACACAACACATGCCCCGATAGACCATCACTGTATAAAGTAAAGAGATGTAATAAAATTAAATTAAAACCTTTTTTTTTAAAACCCGTAAATGTTTGCTACTGTGTGCCGTGTGCTGGTGTGCTACTAGCGCAATCACAGTTAGCAATCAGTGGAAAAGGATATAAGAACTAAATATGCAAAGTAAGCCAAGAAGTAATAGCTTAGCGGTAGAGTTGCCGGCCTAAGAGTAGGCAGGCAGGGTTCGAGCCCCCACAACAACGTATTTTTTTTTTTTGTAAATGAGCACTAAAAAGCCCCGTGACAGTATTGTACGCATGTAAATGTATTCCCTTTTGTAAAATGGAATGAAACGGAGCATATATTCTGAAGTAACACAATAACAAAAATAGTCAGAAATGTACTGATAGGTAAGCTGCTGTGAGACGGAGTGCCCGTAGCTGAGTAGTGTTTAAAAAGCTGCAAACTGCATGCCTGTTGCTAGGCATCAGTTTAACAGAGTGAAACTGTTTGCAACTAGCTGTGCTTAGCTGAACATGTGTGTCACTAGCCAATTAAGGTTTATCCCAGCGCACACCGTTTGCGCGGCGCTCCCACAAGCTAACTGCCAGTGCGCATGCGTTACCTCCACGCAAACGACCGCAGACCTGGTTTTAAGTTCTTAAAAGTGCTTTTGGCATGTTTGATTGACAGGTCTCAACTCATTTCTGTCAGGAAAATCAAAAAGCAGTTGCCAGATTCGAACCCAGGATACCATGCACTAGAGTCAATGTACTAAACCACTAAGCCATGACAGCAATACCTAGAAAGGCAGAAATAGCATATATATGGGATAAAATCCAGAATGGAGCATGATAAAGCATTTTCAGTGAAGTAGATACAATTCCAAAACGGCCAATCAGAGAAATGTGCGGGAAAATCGGCATATATAAGCCCCATAGGCGGGAATACACAGTAGAAACGATTGTAGATCACAGCTGCAGTCAGAATGAGTGGAGTAGGTGAGGGACGTTGCTTTCGAGCACAGCGTTGGGGCGTTGAGGAGTCCAGATACATGGTCTGGCTCCTTGTCCACCATCACGAGGCCCAACTCATGCAGGGCCAGGTCTCATGGGGAGCATATAGGGCAGAGGCATGGGACCAGTTGGCTCGTGATCTGACCAGTGCTACTGGCATTCCACGCACTGGTGAGCAGGTCCGTCACCACCATGCGGACTTGAAACGACGCAAGCAAGACCAGTTGTCCGAATGGATCCAGGAGGCCGGGATATGCCCAACGCCCCACTACTGAGTAAGTTACATTTTACTTATGTATGTAAGGATTCCAACTAGCTGATACCATGGAGATGTGTAGTCCAATATTACTTCTTTTGTATTACAGCTGCAGGTGTCCGCTCTTTCAATTGCGAGATGCATGGCCCGTAGGCTGGTGCGGATGTGCCACCGCAGGTTAGTAACCCCACCCAGTACTTGTAAATAAATATTATACTGTAGCATGTATCAGAACACTGCAGTGTATTGATTAAAAGTAATATAATGTGCAAGCAAGATTTGAAAGTCTGCAGGTATGGCTGCAACAAGTTCATCAGTATGCAAGTGTAACTGGAAATATAATTGATAGAATTAAACAGTGCTGTCATACAGATGTCCCACCATTAATTAAATATAGTGTAACCTGCAGTAGTCTCAAGAGTACAGCTTCAGAATCTGAGGTAGTCACATGTGAGATATATCCCTGTTGAAATGCTGAATCATGACAGAAGTGAGGCTGTTGGAAAGTGTTTGAATCACCACTAGTCTAACATGTGAACAAAGCCTAGAAGTAGCAACCTGAACTATGAATTTGCAGGAAGTGTGAGACTGACAGAAAGGGTCATGTATGAATAAATAAAGTAGTAATAACCCCGGAATATATTAGCCCCAGTGTGTTTCTACAGAACTAAATGCATGTGGGAAGTACAACTTAATATACCAAACTGATTTCAGTGTGTCAGAATCTGGAATGTCTAGCCAAATGCTGTATATGGTGATCACAGTAAACAATTTGCAGATAGAATGAATGATTATCTGATAGACTAAACAGCCATAGTTGTCCCCTGTCCTGTCATCAAAGTGTAGCAGGATGATGTATCTGATCAGATTCAAAATAAGTAGGATAGTGATGTATTTGTAACAGGTGTAGCTTGACAGTCAAATAAAATTTATTTTGAAACATCAGCCTCAACTTAATTGTGTACCTATTATAAATGTAAATCAATGTGTAACATATGAATGTGTCATCACTTTCTATCTCCGCCCAACCCTATAATTCCATATAACAACACCCACTAAATAATGGTATGTGAACATTTCATTAATCATGGACATTTGTCCGTTTCAAAAATATATGCATGTCTGTTCGTGCATGTGCCCTGTTCATACCTGCAAATCTGATGGCCTGTTGCCATTAATCAACCCTGCATGTTGTTTGACTGTGTATTTCTGTTCAAATAATGCATGTGATATTGATATGCCCCTTGTTCAATGGTGTTAATATCTGGGTGTTTGTTTGATGGGAATACCAATGCATGCTGTTACAACTAATCTGAATGGAATACAATGCCACTAACCCAAACTAACATAACTACTCACAAACCTAGAACGCTTGGGAAGGCAGGTCCCAGCGGACCCACCTCTCCCACCTCAGCTGGTGACTGCACCTGGCACTAGTGCCCAGGCGGACCCTCCGGTGGCCCTGTGCCACCTTCGGGTGGAAGCGCTGCAGGGGATGGGGCCCGTCCCCTCTGCAAGTGTGGCGGAGGGGTTCGCCCACTCACCCTCCATGTGTCCGGTCTGTGGTGTGAAGGGAGATCCAAGACACTGTTCTTGGGCCCCTACGCCAGCTCGAGGCTCGTGTGGCACAGCTAACGGCCCGGCCGTTGCCCGCCTACACAGCCCCCAGCACAGCCCGTCCTGGGCTGTGAAGGAACAGTGGCAACTGCCTATGAGTGGGGATATCAGTTCCACTGTTGCCATCTGTGGGCTCATGCATCTTGGAAATCCCAACCTCCGTCCCGTCAGTTGTGTAACCCCCACGTGTGTCATACACCGCCCCTGTATGCGTCTTGTGTGTCTTGTCTGTTAACCTACCCAACCTACCTCCCCAGCTATACCGACTTCCTTCACCTGACATACCACTCTCACCTGGAAAAAAAAAAAAAAAAGGGCACTCTGTACCCACAAAAAAATTACGCCCCATACATAGCTGTCCATGTCGCACACATGTCTGCTTGACATTGAAACAGTTAATTACAATTGGCTCTACAACAACTATTAATGTTGTCCTGACACCTCTCTCAGGGGTGAAAGGTTTCTAATGTCTCACCAAAATACATGGAAATGCACAGCTGTTGCTGCCAAAGACATGGGCATCTATGGGCCTTACCTACATCCCTCCTGCAAATCCCACGCTTGTTTCCCTACTGTCTTGCCCTCTTTGTGACCCCTTTTTCACCACTTTCCTGTCACCCCTTTTTCTTTTCTTTCAAAGAAATTAGCGCGGGTGTGCGCTTGTGTTAGTGGAGCTCACTGCCAGTGCGCATGCGTGAGCTCCGCAAAACGAGCAGACCTGGTTTAAAGTGCTTAAAAGTGCCTTTATGGCACTTTGATTGACAGGTGCTATACTCAGTTTGAAAGTTTGCTAAGAAAAATAAATTCCCACTGTCAGTCTCGAACCCAGGACCTTGGTAACATTAGTCTGTATGACCTACCACTAAGCCATGCCTGCTTTGCAAGAACACACTGCTAAAATAAATATAACATGTAATAGTAGGAATCAGTATAAAGGCAATATAGGAGATGTACTATCCAAAGCATGTCAGGTAGAGTTTTAATGGCCAAATTACTGGATTCCCATACTAGTTCAGTGTGAACAGAAACAGCCCTGCTACCTGTTAGCTTGTACATAATAATGTAAGGTAATGTACATATGTGAAGGTATGTATATCTACACATACATATATATAAATATATATTAATACATATGAAATATAGTTGTAGGTCTCAGTAGCCATACAAACTCACTACAGGAAATAGTGAAGATATATGCAGCAACCAGAATCTGCAACACAGCCTGGCTCCTGTGAGACCTACTAAGCCCTTTAACTGCTTAAAGGTGCCTCCAGCACTTTGATTGATAGGCCCTATACTCAACTCAAAAGCAGAATATGAGCATACTAGTAGGCCCTACCACAAGACCATTGTAACACTAGTCTGTATGACCTACCACTAAGCCATGACTCTCATACAGGAATATAGTGCTAAATAAGTGGAACACGTAATAGTATGAATGAAGATAAAGGCAATATAGTATGTCTACTACCCAAAGCATGTCATGCAGACTTTTATAGTCCCAATTACTGGGTTCCCATACTAGTGTAGTGTTAACAGAAACAGCCCTGCTAATTGTTAGCTTGTACCCAATAATGTCAACTAATGTACATATATGAAAGTATGTATATGCACACAGATATATATATATATTTATATAGCAATACATATGACATATAGTTGTAGGTGTCAGTATGCATACACACTCACTATAGGGAACAGGCAGGATAAATGCAGCAACCTGAATCTACAACACAGCATGAAGCATGGGAGATGTACTAACCTTCACACTCACACAACACTGTCAACAGCATACCAGCATGGTCCACGCCCTACAATCTGAAAGGGCAACGCCTATCTCACATACCCTTTTATAGCAGTGTCCTGAAATCACAGTGAGACATGCAATCAGTACACACCCATCTGCATGCAATTAGCAAATGCTGCATTACAATTGGTGCAGAGGCCATCACATGGACCTATGCAGATACCTACAAAAGCAATGAGTACCCACACTACACTCATGCAATACATTCATTGCACAAAACCGATAGAGAAAGAGAGAGAGAGACAGAGAGAACAAAACAGAACAAAACAGAAATAAAGACAGCCAGCAGCAAAACCAGCAGCAGCAGCAGCAGCAAACTTCAAGCAGCACCAGTGACACACCAACAGCTGCCACAAACACAGGTAATGCAAAGTAGCAGGTTAATCCTGTGTATACTGTGACACCTCCAAATGTATCATAGTTCACTATCTATAGGTATGTCCATGAGATAGGTTGTGTGTACATAGTCATGAAATATAAACATATGTAATATTGTTGTACATGAGGGCCATAACTAACACTTCCATAGCTTAGAACACAAGGCCAGTTGTGCATATGATGCAGTAGTTCCCAGGGTCAGTAGAGGTTCCTCCTCATTGGTGTGGGACCACTGTGTATGTATGGCACTGTTCAGGTACATATCCTGTAGTATGGCCAGGGATTAATATCAGTCTGTCATGTGGTGCTATGTCCTCCAGGGGTGAATGTAGCACACATCCAGGGATACCATTTCGTAACAGTGATGATATGTGTTCTGCAATGATGAGGGTGGCTCTCACCTGGACATGTGAGAGGATAGGGAGGTTACAGTCATCTGGGATAACTAATAACACGTGTGTAGGACAATGGGGGTACCTGCACCTAAACTGTCTGCAACAATGTTGGCAATATCTGTGCATTTGGTGAATGTGAAGCATCTTAACACTGCAGACAACAGATGCCTTCCGTCATGTGAATCTGCCCTGTGCTGCAGTAGCCTCCTACTATTGTTATACAATATGCCTGTATCTGTAGTCCACTGGACAGGATTAATAAGTGGTGTGCAGTTGTTTTGGGTTAGATAACTGTGTGCACAGTACATGCAGTATGTGGGATGTCTGTGGTACGCATATGCAAAGGTGCTGGCGGTGTGTGTTGTGGCTTCCACTGGCCCAGTGGGCTGCATGGATAGCATCACTGTCATAACTACTGAATAACTGTGTAATAACATGCATACATAGCAAGGTAGTGTACTGTGCTTGTGGTGTTGTTCAGATATGTATATCCAGGCTGAGTAATGTGTGTCCACATCACAGGGTTGGATGGCAGCACACATCCAGTATGTATGGATGAACACCCAGAATGTGTCAGACGTGTCACCTGTGCAGAATTATCTGGCCATTACCTGTGCATCCCCCACAACACACACACATGCAACATATGGCAGATGTACTATAGCAGTACACACATGTTCATAGGTTCATACTAGGCTATCTGCCCGAGGGCATTTACAAGCCTAGCCCATCGTTTTGTGGCTTACGCCACCCCTTTAGTATGGGGAACCATACCCATTATTTTGCTGTGCCTCTGTCGAGCAGTGACACGGAGGTAATCCCTGGGGTATATCTGCGATCTCCCATCCATTGGTCAAGATTTCTCTTGAACAAGGCTAGCGAGGTGCTCTGCCTCACATATACCGTGATTTTGTTCCACAGCATAGGAGTCTTTGGGTGATGAATCTATCCCTCCAGCATGTCCTATTAATAGCCGTGTCGAGGTTTAAGTCTCCCGCCCTTGTGGCTCTGATGGATCTAGGTTTATTAGGTGAAGCATATTCATCAAATCTGGGTTTGACATGGCCTTGTATGTTGGGCAAAGGTCACCTCTGAGCAAGCGGTGGCGACTGAATAGAACATACATGGACATGCTGGAGGGGCAAATTCCTAACTGAGAGGCTCCCTTAACTCTGTAATGAGCTCGAACAGTTGAGAATGAACAGTTCATAGGTTCATACTAGGCTATTTGCCCTAGGGCATTGGTAAGCCTAGTAGAATGTGTTTGTCTTTTGCCACCCAATCACATCTTATGCTGCTATGCCCTTGTCCGACTTTAGTATACTTTGCCTCTGTCTAACAGCGACATAGAAGTGATACCTGGGGTACAACTATGATCTCCATCCACTCATCCAGATTCCTATGGAAGAGAGTCAATGAGGGACTCTGCCTAACCAGTAGTGTGAGCTCATTACAGAGTGAAGGGAGCCTCTCGGTTAGGAATATGCCCCTCCAGCATGTCCATGTATGTCAGTGCTGAGGTCCAGCTCTCCTGAGCATGTGGCTGTATGGGACTCTGATTGCCTGAGGTGCATCACGTTCATTACTGCTAGGTAGGACATGGCTGTATATGGCATGCACAGATTGCCTCTGAACAGGCAGAATGCCACTGAGTCCAGCTGGATTCACTTTACCTGGGCAGCATATGACATCTGTGTGAGCCATTGCATCCCCTTGATGATGTACTGTTGTCCTGTACCAGTTGCTGTAGGTGTCTGGTTAGGTACATCCCAAAAGGTGCATTGTACGCAATTATAGGCCTGATGATGGATGAGTACAGAGGCACAATGACCTCCCCTGCCATACATGTGAATCAGTCATGATTAGCTGGGCTATATAACATGTCTGTCAATCCACGTTGGCCATGTGGTAGACAAATGACAGACCGCTACCATGTTTCTTCCCGAGGTCCCCAACTACGTCTTCTGTACTCAATGGCCTAACACCTATGTTGTACTGTGCCACCAATGTCGAGGTGTGGGAATCTGCATTGAATACTGATACTCCCCCTCCTTTGTTCAAGTGTTGTGGCCGACAAGAATGGTAACAGCTATAACGTGGTAGTACTGGTGTGCTCCTGTGAAACCTGAAACAGGTTCATGTTACTGCACAGATATCGATGTGCAGAATGCTAGGTAGGGTTTTGGGTGCGTGCATCCTTGGGTCTAGACGTCCAGTGTTGAGTAGCATCACTCTTACTTCCTCATCCTTTGTGATACAAATGGATGTGGGTTTGCCTTATGAGCCTTGCCTAATACAGGCACTATGGGTGTAGCAGGAGGCTCCGCCAAATGTCAATAGGACTGTGGTGACAGGTGTAAGCTGTCCCTAGCAAAGCATACCACCCCAAGATGGCAGGCATTGGCACACCTGTGAATGACACCAGTATGTCAGTCAATTGTTGGAAGGGATCATCGTGCCTTGATATTGTGGCATTGTTCTAGGTGAGGGTAGGATGCTACTCAAGGTCAGGGTCAAACTGTCTCGGGCTACATGCTCAGAGAGCTCTGTAATGTCTCATGTCATGTAGTCCAGGAGGAATGTGTCAGGCCATTCACAGCAGCATGGACATTGACTGAGTCATACCTGTACCTGCCTTGGGGTTACCTGATTGTTTGTGTTATGTGGCAGTTCATAGTGCCTGACAGGCTGCACACCGTGACCCTCACCTCGTTAAGCCTGGTGAACGTGATGTGAGTGTGCCTGATGATAGAGGCACCTAGTACAGGTGTATGAGGTGTGTTGTTAACTGTTAATGGCTGTGAGTGTTCAGCACATTGGCTTTGTGTGATATGTGTTGCACATGTTCGTTTATGTGGTAGTGGTTGCCTGGATGTCTGCTTAGGAGGTTTCTGCTGCATAGGCAGAGCTGTGGTCTGAGCCTACAAGTATGATCATGTGTGATCATGTGTTAGGTCCGCTGTTGTGGTAGGTCTACATGAGACTGGAAGTGTAGTGAGTGATCCCCTTTGCCACGTGACTGGTTATGGCGGTATTGACTAGACAGAGCCTAGCCTCCAGTCTGGTATATGGTTGCATCACTCACATGAGTTTGAATTTGTTGTTAGGAGGAGGGGGTTGTCTGTGTACATGCATCTGTTCTAACATTGTCTCTGGAGTACCACACTCACCAGCTGGACTGTGGAGGGAACTGACAACTGACCTCTGGACATGCTAGAATACTATTGTGAACTCTGTAATCACTAATGATTGAAAACAAGGTCCAGTGGGGAGTGAGGGTGTACTGACATTACCTACAACTGCTGACTGATATAAAAGCGTCAGTGAGCAAATGCCAGGTAACCTAAGTGCAATGTGCCACAATGAAGTAAATGCAACAATGACAAGCAGTCACTTGCTGTCATGTGTAACATGGAAGTACGTACAGTAAGCAATGCAGATAACAGTAGTGAGTCACAGATGTGTTGCAAAGATGTGTACTATGTGGATGTAGCATACCAGTGAAATAACAAGCTAACAGATAACAAGCATATAAAGAAAGGTAGATGCAGGAGGCCTGGATGTAGTGTTTGCTACAACAAACAAGGTGTAGCAATGTCAGTAAGATACAGCTCAGATATGCAGGCACTATAAACCTGAAACCAGATGTCCCCAGCTATGAATGGCAGAGTACAGCCTATTGTCACACATGGGTGCAGACCACAAACCTCGTTAATGTTAAATAACTGGCCTGAAGGCCAACTGCCCATACCAGAAGTAATACACTTGTACACTGGGCCCACAATCAGCAGTTCCCAACTTCAATGGATGAAAGATATGTGTCCTGCCACCACAGTGCTTGCCACCAACCTCCCTAATGTAAAACAACTGGTCTGAAGGCCAAGTACTTAGTACAAATGACATAGAATGATAGCTACACTGTAATCAGGTTTTAACCAATCAGTAATAAGTAGAAGTTAACACTACCTGTATAGAATGTGTACCATGTATTGTTGAGATACTATGCTGATAACCTGTTTGTGTACCTTTCCAGATAGACATGGCACCTAAACGGAATCCTGCCTACTCTGCTGCAGAGGATGACGTGATCCACCAGAGCCTGGTGCGTGACTATGCCATCCTGTTCTCACGCACCACCCAGAATCAGCAGGAGAGGTCTGCACTGTGGCAAAACCTTGTTAGCAGGATAAATGATGTTGGCATGCATGATAGGACATATGAGCAGGTGAGACATCACTGCAGTGATTTGATAAGAAATGTCCGCCAGCGTGCTGCAGATATCCGCAGGCAACAGGCTGCCACAGGTTGGGGTGGCCACACATCCCCTCACCAGACAGGAGGGGCTACTGCTAAGTGTTGTGGATCCAGCCCCAGAACAACAGCAACCATCATGCATCCTGATGGAGGTTGGATCCACACAGCAGCAAGACAGCGGCGTGCAGGTAAGATGCCATATTCATTTATTGTTATTACTTTTACATTTGTTGACCCAGATAGTCTAGCTGGATATAAGTTCATTTTCAGTAGAGGCCTGTGGAGAAAAGCTCCACACATAACGTAATAAAGGCAGACAGACAAGTTGTCATTACAGACAGCCAACATAATAGAATTGTACACCAGCCTGTTAATTAAATCAACATACATGTAAGGAAGTCAAACAGTTTAGAGTCATACACAATGTACCGTTGGTTTCAAAGCAATCCTACCTAAAGCATAATGGTTATGCAATAAGGCAAAAGCCATATACATAATAGTTAGGGCTCAGAAGGGTAGAGAAGTAGAAGGAGTATGACAGATACAATGATATGGAAGAGGCAGGAGTCAAGAAGGGAAGTGAGGAAAAGAAGGAAGACAGTCAAGAGGAGGTGGGAGGGATGGGAGAAGTAGGTCAGAGCATAGAAGGACATCAAGGTGAAAGAAACAGGGTAGAAGCTAGTTTCTATGCACAATGAGGGGTTAAAGGTGAAGAGAGGGTAGGGAGAGGGACGTTAGCCTGGACTCCAAGAAGAACAAAGCCAGTGGGTTTGGAAGTACAGTTTGAGTTGACGTTTGAAGAGAGGTAAGGGTGAGATTAGAGTTAACTCCTGGTATGTACATATGACTGTTCTGTGCGCTGTTACTTCATGCACGCATAAGGTGTGCATGTGGTATGTATCTGTCATCATGATATATATACAGACATGATGTGCAGCTGATGTGTATAAGGGAACTAGTGTACTACTGTACTGTATCATGTGCAAAACAAATGGCACACATGTGCCCACTGACATTACTCTCTTCACACTTCCAGGTCCCTCCCATGTAGCAATGAGGCAGGCCATACATGCTGGTGAGTCTTTTAAAATTATCTGTAAAACAATTTATAAAACTAGGAAGAGTAGTGTAACTCTGTAGTAGACATGCTGGTGACTGTGTTCACAATAACTGTAATTGACAGGTAGTAAATTGAGTAGTGTAACACGGTACTGATGTGTGTGTTTACTGTGGGGTGTGCATGTGTGCAAGTGTACCTGTGCCCAAGTGTGCATGTGTGTTAGTGTCCATGAGTGCATGTGTCCATTTCTGAATGTGTGCATTAGTACTGAAGTGCATCTCTTTCAAATATGTATTGAGACTGTAATCTGTGTTCCATGTTTTCCTCCCGTAGGTTCTGGTGCTGCTCTGGTGACCTGCAGCAGGAACCTGAATCTTGTGCCCCAGGTACTGATGATGATGAAATGTCTGTAATGGTGCAGGAAGGTGTGTCTGGGTCCGCCATTGGTCAGCCAATTGACAGTACACAGCTTTCAACCCTGTCAATGCGCACAGTCATCCTGCCGTTACATCCTTTGTCACCATTGCCCCTAGGTGATGGACAGTCAGCAGTGGGCATAGATCAGGGTAATGTGGTACCTGTGGTACATGCATCCTCACAAGGCAGCCATGTGCAGAGGCCTCCAATGGTACCACGCAGACAGTCGCCCTTGGGTTCTCGTGGGGGCATCCGTGGCCGTACTGCCTCTGGCCGACGTGCCCAAGGAGGTATGTCAACCTCCACTATGTTTAGAACTGTCATGCAGGCACAGGCACGTATGGAAAGGTACACCAGACAGGGTCTGAGGGAGCTGAGAGCATGTCGCATAGCCATGACAGACGGCATGCATGATGTTGCGAATGCTATCCGTAACTTCACAGATGTCGTTGACAGACGTTGTGGGGGCATAGAACAGCTGCTCCACAACCAGATGTCCATGGGCCAGGGCGATGGTGTGTGTTTGCGGCGTCGACGTGGCGTATGCCAGCAAGAGCACCAGCTGGCAGTGGCCGCGGACGACAACAGGCCCACTCAAGACGCCTCAAGTGCCAGCACCAGCCCCAGCAATGCTGGGTCTGTGCTGTCATCCAGACGCCCAGGAGACCACGTGCACGTGGCTCTGGACAGTCCCAACAGGGAACTGTGTCCAGTCAACACACCCCTGCTTCCGATGACAGTACCCAGTCTGGGTTAGTACCGGATACTGCCCGTAGCACCCTGCCAGGCACAGGTACCGTGTCCATGCCCACAGACACTGATCTGGATGACCTGACAGGTGCAGTCTGTGGCTGTCCACAAAACCCTGTACATGGCAGCCATTATGTGGGACTGTGTGCATGCTTACACACATGCAGAAACCTGGAAACCTAACACCTAGGGCAAACACATACACACACACACTGCACCAACAACGGTCCACCCTGTACTGCTGCCCCTCACAAACACACATACACACACATGTCAATTGGTGTTACCAGTGGCGGCTTGGGCATACCTAACCCACACCCTGTGCATATGATGACACTGTGCCACCTCCTGCATACTACAACATCGGTGCAGGTAAAGGTAAACACGTTGCTGATGCACAGGGTGACTACATAGATGTGTATAAGTAGTAACATGTTGGTAACTGTTGACTGTTGCAGTATAAATGTGTGTATATCCCAGCAGTCCTGCTGCAGTAACTGTATGAATGTCCTCAATTGTTATCTGCACCCATACTACTTAACAAAGTGTACCAGCTGCACACCATCACATGCTAACATTGACTATGGCAATGCGCATCTTGTGCTGTTATGTAGATTCAGCTACATGTATCTGTTCTGTCACACATGCATCTATACACACCCTGCTACCCACACAGATGCACACACTCACCTGCCATTCCCATTATTTATCACCCTACATGAGTAGCTGTTGATACATGACAGGTACACATTTCAGAAGTGCACTATGTTGTTTACTACTGGCATCCCCTTCTCTACCTGTACTCACAGGGTTCAGGCAACCTCATCAGTTGGAAGATGTAATGTGCATCAGGTACTGTAGTACCCTGATTGCCACAGCAAACATGTTTCCCATACGAAATGCACACACAGACACATCTCACATCCACACACTTGCCACATTCAGGCTTCAGAACACTATCTAGGTATATTCGGTACATGTGCGTGTTACAGTAGCATGTAACACTATACTGAGTACTGGCAGTTACTTGTCTGTTGTCATGTTGTCTGTATAGAATAAAAGAATTGTTTGATTATCCTACTCCGTTTTGTGGACATTACTTGAAGAAGTGTTACCTTACATGTGTTATCAGTACCACCACCTTCTGTTTTGTAGTTTTGTTTGTATAGGGTGCTATCAACATCACTGCTTGTTAAGGGTAATGACCACCCTGCAGTGCATAGCCCCATGTGGCAAAAGCCACATCCCACCCCATCATTGTACACACACTAACCCCACCAACAGTAAAACACATACTTTCCATTTGCAAGATTCAAACCCATACCTAACTGTGCAATGACAGTAGAAACAGACACATTAGCAGAGTGTGCTATTTGCAGTAGTTGGAGAAATCCTTACTAATGCTGTACTTAGAGGGTGCTGACATCATCTGTGTGTAGGAGGAGGGATGTGCACCCTGTAGTGTGTTCTCCCAGTTGGCAAAAGGCAGTTAACCCTCCCAGCATAGTGCACACACATAAACCACACTCATACTAACACACATACATTCCCTTTGCAGGATTCAAACCCCTACCTAGCTATGTTAAGATACTACAGACGGACGCATTAGCGCAGCGAGCTATTGCCATTACTGGGGGATTTTTTTTCCCCTGATATACTTATAGGGTGCTGACATCATCAGAGTCTAGAAAGTTGTGGTGTGTTTTCCCAGTTGCCAAAAGGGATGTTTCTTTCATACACACTTGCACACACACTTACCCCCCCTTCACACACACTTGCCACCTGCGGGATTCAAACCCCTACCTAACTATGTTATGACACTACAGATGGACGCATTAGCACGGGGTGCTATTTGGATTACTGAAAGAATCCTTTTCTCCAATATACTTATAGGGTGCTGACATCATCAGAGTCTAGAAAGTGGAATGATCATCCTGTGGTGTGTTTTCCCAGTTGCCAAAAGGGATGTTTCTTTCATACACACTTGCACACACACTTACCCCCCCTTCACACACACTTGCCACCTGCGGGATTCAAACCCCTACCTAACTATGTTATGACACTACAGATGGACGCATTAGCACGGGGTGCTATTTGGATTACTGAAAGAATCCTTTTCTCCAATATACTTATAGGGTGCTGACATCATCAGAGTCTAGAAAGTGGAATGATCATCCTGTGGTGTGTTTTCCCAGTTGCCAAAAGGGATGTTTCTTGCATACACACTTACTCCCCTTCACACCTGTTGGATTCAAACCCCTACCTAACTATGTTATGACACTAGAGACGGACGCATTAGCACAGCACGCTATTCACATTACTGGGGGATTTCCTTTCCCCTGATATACTTATAGGGTGCTGACATCATCAGAGTTTAGAAAGTGGAATGATCATCCTGTGGTGTTTTCCCAGTTGCCAAAAGGGATGTTTCTTTCATACACACTTACCCCCCTTCACACCTGTTGGATTCAAACCCCTACCTAACTATGTTATGACACTTGAGACGGACACATTAGCACAGCGCGCTATTCACATTACTGGGGAATTTCCTTTCCCCTGATATACTTATAGGGTGCTGACATCATCAGAGTTTAGAAAGTGGAATGATCATCCTGTGGTGTTTTCCCAGTTGCCAAAAGGGATGTTTTTTTCATACACACACACTTACCCCCCTTCACACACGCTTACCACCTGCTGGATTCAAACCTCCTATCTAACTATGTTATGACACTAGAGACGGACGCATTAGCACAGCGCGCTATTCGCATTACTGGGGAATTTCCTTTCCCCTGATATACTTATAGGGTGCTGACATCATCAGAGTTTAGAAAGTGGAATGATCATCCTGTGGTGTTTTCCCAGTTGCCAAAAGGGATGTTTCTTTCATACACACACACTTATCCCCCTTCACCCACACTTGCCATCTGCTGGATTCAAACCCCTACCTAACTATGTTATGACACCAGAGATGGACGCATTAGCATGGCACGCTATTCGGATTACTGAGAGAATCCTTTTCTCCAATATACTTATAGGGTGCTGACATCATCAGAGTCTAGAAAGTGGAATGATCATCCTGTGGTGTGTTTTCCCAGTTGCCAAAAGGGATGTTTCTTTCATACACACTTGCACACACACTTACCCCCCTTAACACACACTTGCCACCTGCTGGATTCAAACCCCTACCTAACTATGTTATGACACTAGAGACGGATGCATTAGCACGGCACGCTACTCGGATTACTGAGAAAATCCTTTTCTCCAATATACTTATAGGGTGCTTACATGATCAGTGTCTAGAAAGGGGGATGAGCATCCTCTGGTGTGTTTTCACATTTGCTAGGGGTAACATTTGGACCAAGTGTGTGAGCATGCCCAGTTCAGCCTTCCCGTGGCATGTTGTGTGAAAGATGTCTCATTTATCTAAGTGTGTGAGCATGCCCAGTGTGGGCTTTACATATGTTGAACTCTGCAGCCCATCACATTTGTGGATGAGTGTGACCTTCAACAAATACCTGAAGTTTATGGTTGTGTGTTCTGTGCCATGTTGTGTAGTTACTGTCCGAATGCTTTTGTGTGAACAAAACAGGAGTATACTGTGCCTGCAGGTTTTGCATGGGATACTTTGCACACAATTGTCAACATCCATTCATACTGACCTAACACTGTAGCACTGTCTAGTGTAGTGTTCCAGTACTTTCACTGTGGTGGTCAGTATCCTGGCCTTTAGTCCTATCACTGCTTTACATTTCCATAGTGTGCACAACAGCCTGGTTAGGGTCCAGTTGTGCACATCTGCACAAAGGCAGTGCCTCTACAGACCCTGTTAATTGCTGCCCCATAAGCTTAACAAGTGTAGTCTGCAAATCTATGGAGAGGATCATAATTGAGCTCATAAACAAAGATATAGGGGACATGCAGACATTGTACCCATCCCATTTTGGCTTGGTCAGGGGCAGATCATGCCTTTTGTACTGGGTTGACATCTTTAAATTGGTCACTTAGGCCATTGTTGGGGAAAGGCAGTCCATACAGCCTACCTTGGCCTTGCAAACACTTTCAACACAATACCCCACTCAGGTATTATGGAAAACCCTAACAACTGAAATGTAAACCCATATGTCACAAGATGGGTTGCAAACTGGCTTAAGGACGGGACCCACAGGGTTAGAGTTGCTGGCACTATGTTAGACTCCAGGCTGGTCACAGGTGGTGTCACACAGGGCTCAGTCCTTGGCCCCCATTGTTTGTCATGTACTTCCCAGAAGTACAGGCCAACATGGGAGGACTTTGGATGACAATGTTAGCAGATGACTGCACACTGGGCACCATAGTGGACAGTGCATCACACACAGATATCCTTCAGAAGGGACTCACAGTAACTGATAGCTGGTGCCAGGGCCATGGCCTGGAGTCAGAGTGCACAACATGTGTAGACATACCCTTCAGGAAAAGCAAGGTGACCCCAAGCTACCATATAGGTGTCAATCCTCTAAGCACAGAGGAGGTTATCATGGACCTGGGGACCCAGGTTGACAGTCGCCATTCTTCTGAGACTCACATTGCTGAAGTGGCTAGGAAGACCTTCTACATTGCCCACCTGATAAGGATGGGATTCACATCCAGATCTAGTGGGTCATTGTTCCCCTGTACTCTTCAGTTATCAGACCGGTGATCGAGTCAAATGCCCTATTCTGGCTGTATCTCACCCAACATCTGCAGCAATTGGAGACACCCTGACTGTCCCCCACCTAAAGGATCAAGGAACCACAACAGCTGTCATATGCTGCCAGATTGAAGACACTCACACTCTATTCACTCACATACCGTCTGCTTAGAGGTGACATGTGCCTGACATGCGAGGCCATGTCCAAACAGAGATTAATGGACATGATCCACCTGAACCACTAGTGCAGGTGACTGACACCTTAGCAGGGATGTATGTTGGACATGTTGGAGGGATGGAGTTATCACTCGGAGACTCCCTATGCTGTGGAATACAATCCTGGTCCATTTGAGGCAGAGCACCTTGCTGGCTGTGTTCAAGAGGTATCTTGACCTAATGCTAGTTGGAGAATGTGTTTGTCCATCAACACATTGTAAGCGTAGTTCGACATGTCATATGTCTTGTTTAGTATACTGTGCCTCTGTCTACCTGTGACATAACATTGATACCCAGGGTAAACCTCCCATCTCCCATCCACTCATTAGGATTCCTGTTGAGGGGACTCAACCAGTGTCTCTATGGACAACCTGTACTGGTAGTTTACCCATGTGTGGGGGTGGCTTCTGTGTTTTGGATAATGCAGTACAGCCTGTCCTATATATGTCAGTGCTGGGGTTCAGGTCCCTCATGTGCATAGCTCCCTGCCATTCAGATTGTACAAGGTGCAGCATGTGCATTGATTCCAGCTTGGACATGGCTTTCTACATCAGGCACAGCTTGCATCTGGGTGGACAGCATGGCAGTGTGTGGAGCTGCACTCTGTTTAATCAGACTACACATTACATGTGTTCCAGCTCTGTCATACTCCTGGTGAGGTACTGTTGTGGACTTTACAGGTGCTGGATGTGTGTGCATGAGGTACACCCACAGGGGCTGTTGTGGTCATTTCTAATGCTGATGAAAGATAACTGCAGAACCAGAATGACCTCCCCTTAGCTAGATGTCAGACAGCATGGACCATACAATCACAACTGAAAACAGGACCCTCTCCACAAAGGGAAAGTGTCCTGTCTGGTGGACCCCAGCCATAAACAAACTGTATGACAGATGAGGGTTACTAATGCAAGACAGAGCTACATCTCCAAAAGGGAAGACAGCTGTGATCAGCACTAGTAGAAAGCTACATTATCTCATAAAGACATGCAAGGTCAACTTGGGGACATAAATCACCAAAGACAATGAAGGTAACCACACTGCTTTCTTCAGTTATGTCAGACACCTGGTTGTGAACCCTCGGATATGCTCAGAGTTGGTACACAACAACATATATTCCAGTGACCTGACAGATATTGGCAACATTCCCGGACAGCTTCAGTGCGATTTACCCTCCCTCACCCCAAAACAAGATAGTTATCACTGCTGTATGTAACCTCACTGTCATCTTGGATGTCCATGTGAGAGCCACACTCAGCAAAGACAAGTACACAGCATCCATGGGACCTGCTGGTATCTCCAGTTGCATGCTATGTGAACTCCAGAAGGGGCTGGACCCATATATACAACTGCTATTTAACCTTAGTCTTGCTACAGGATATGTACCTGAACACTGGCATACGGCAACAGTGGTCCCACTCCACAAGGGGATGCCTCCACAGACCATGGCAACTACCACCACACAGGCTTAACCAGCCTTGTCTGCAAAGATATGGGAGGAGTCATGGAGCTCTTACACAGACACATTACTGACCTACGGACCCTTGTTCCCACCTAGTTCAGCTTTGTACAGGGCAGATCCTGCCTTTTGCACCTTTGCACCCGAAAAGTACCTACCATGAAGATCAGGGTTCTTCAACACATGTCATATGCTTCCAGAATAGAGGAAGTCCAGCTTTGTTCAGTGTCATACCGCATACTTACAGGTGACCAATGCCTGACATACAAGACCATGTCCAATCAGGATTTGGTGGACATACTCCACTGCAAGCAATCCAAATCCACCAGAGCCATGAGTGCTGAGTATTTGAACCTCAGCACATACATGTATAGGACATGCTGGAGGGACAGAGTCATAACTCAGAAGCATCTTACACTCTAGCAGAGTATCCCAGTTCATGTTTGACAGAGTCCCTCACTGACTCTCTTCAGGAGACATCTGGACAACTGCATATGAGACAGAGGCACAGACTAGTCAGAGACACAGTCATGTTATTCAATTACGTAAGGGGTCATAATGTGTCACTACTAAGTCAGAGGCACAATATTCAGAATCTATTCTGTACACTTATTACCACTATAAGTGGTGGCATTAGCCACATCACTATGGCTAGGCTTATACATGCACTAGGGCAGATAGCCTAGTAGTACACTATGACACTATGAAACACCGGTGTATGTGTAGCTATTGTCAATCAAACAGCATGATGTGGCTTGGGGGGCTTGATATCTCCCTGTATTCCAACATTGTTTTGTCTATTCCTTCTAGCATGTCTAGGGATCAGTTGCTAGTGTCCTCTCCTGCTCAGCTGGTGAACCTGGGAATATTGAGGCACTGTTACAGTTGCCTCATGTACACTGACAACCGTCTCCTTCTGCCATAAAACACACATACATGTGAGAGATGCAACTATATAGCCAAAGTGGAGGCTGAGCTCTCTCAACATAGGACTATCAAGACCAGAGAGAGGGTGAAGGTAACCACACACACATCTTTAATCCAGTCTCACATGGCACTGTCACAACTTAAGATCATACACATAGACACACAGAGACACTCTCGGAGGCTCTGATCAGAAGTCTACCAGAATGGCGCTGGACACCACAGCAGACACTCACACAACTGCCTCCACAGGGCACAGCACATGCAACACATTGACCACAGAGTTGGTGTGCCAAACAGTCACAGCCCTTAAGGCCAAACACAATGCTGGACACACTTGTCATAGGTGACTCCATAGTCAGACACACTGATGTCCCACTCACCAGATCAGGTACAGAGGAGGTCACAGTAAGCTGCCTATCGGGCACTGGAATCCACCACATAATGCAAGCACTCAGGTCACTAAACTGCAAGTACAGGTCTGACCCAGTCATAATCCATGCTGGTGTGAACGACCTGAGATGTACCTCCCTGGACTACATGGAAAGAGACATAGAGGATCCCTCTGATTATGTAGGCCAGGCAGGTATGACCCTGACCTTCGCAGTATCCTACCTTCACCAAGTATGATGCCACATAAACAGAGACAAGATGATCAGCTGTAGTATTTTGCTTAGACTATGGTGTCATTCTAAGGGGTCCAATGTCTGTCTGCCTGGGATGACATGCTGGACAGGCCACGGTGATTTGCAAGGGACGACTTGCACCTGTCACCCTGGGCTTCCGGATTTCAGATGATGCTCTTGCCACCCCATTGTGCCTTTTTATGCAAGACTCAGATTCTACACCTACCACCCTAGAACACAGTAAAGGAAAGACACTAAGGGTAATGCTGCTCAATGCCCAAGGTCTCAACCTCAAGCTGCACACACTCTATGCCCTTCTCAGTATGTAGCACATTGATGTCTGTGCTGTGCCTGAAACCTGGTTCACAGCTTCTGACAGCACCCGGCACTATCGGGTGTTACCTCATATCATGCATTCCGGCACCAGCATCCCGACAACACCAAGAAGGATGGTGGGTGTCCATATTCATCAAGGACACCCTCACCTCATGGTTGGTGGCAACACACGATGCATCAGAGACCATCCAGGTGCCAATGACCGTAGGCAAGACTGCTCTGCAGTTTGTAGCATGTTACATGCCACCTGCTCAAACTCAGGTACCTCACACAGCTATCCTGCAAACACTGAAGGGGATAAATGTATCTCAAAACACCATCCTACTGGGTGATTCCAACTATCCACATATAGACTGGGATCACTAATCATGCCACAACACTCTAACACAAAGGTTCCAAGAGTTCATACACTGAAATGCCATGGAACAACTGGTCCCAATCCCCTCAAGTGGAGGCAACATACTAGAACACATCCTCACGAACATGGGGTCAAACTGTTCAACACCAGACATATACCCATCATTGGTGAGATCAGATCATGGACTATTCTCAGTGGGAGTCCACATCCCACCCACACCCCAGATGGGAAATGAAACGGTGAAGACCTTCTCAAATGCCGACTTCACATTTCTGAGGACTGGTGTGGTCTCTTTCAAGGCCCCCAGGCCAGCAGACACCATTACCCAAGCCACTGTATCACTTAGAAATGCCTTCTACCAGCACCTCCAGGACTGCATGGTTCAGGCAATCCCAAATAATAATGACTCTTTGTACCACAGGCAAGCATCCAGTCTGGTGGACCCTAGCCATAAACAAGCTGTACAACACAAGGAAGGAGCTACTACAAGATAGAGCGTAATCCGTAGGGGAAGGCAGCCCTGCTCATTGTGAGTAAAACACTGGGTTCCCCCATACAATCATCTGAGGCATGTTTTGAGAGTAAACCCACTCAGGACTCCAGGGACAATCATGAGGCCTTTTTCCTATGTTTGAAACCTGGGAGGAAACTCCCAGATATGCTCAGACTTAGTTCAGAATAATGTTGATATCACTGCACCTACAGACATTGGCAACATACTGACTGACAGGTTCAGTGCAGATTTCTCCCCTCCCCAAATGGGGGTATGTACACCAGAGGATTGTAGCCACCCAAACATCTCCACTGCTGGGGTGGGAACTGCTCAATCCAAGGCAGAAAACACTTTATCCATGGGACCAGATGGTGTCCCCAGTTGTGTGCTCCATGAACTCAATGAGTAATTACACCCGCAGTTAGGGCAGCTGTTTAATCTTAGCCTCACCTCAGGATATGTTCCCAAGGAGTGGCATACAGCAATGGTGGACCCACTTCACAAAGGAGGTGCCTCCACCAACCCCAGAAACTACCATCCCATCAGCTTGACAAGCCTGTTCTGCTAAGCTATGGAGAGGATCATAATGGGAATTCTAAATGAAGACATAGGGGACTTGCAGACATTGGATCCAATCCAGTTTGGCTTTGTCAAGGGCAGATCATGCCTTTTAAACTTGGTTGACTTTTCAAAACACTCACCCAGGCCATTGACGTGGGCAAGGCAGTCCACACAGCCTACCTTGACCTGGCAAAGGCTTTCGACACAATACCCCACTCAGGTATCATTGAAAACATCACCAGCTTAATTGTGAACCCATACATCACAGCATGGGTTGCAAACTGGCTAAGTGACGGAACACACAGGGTCAAAGTTGCTGGTGCCAGTTCACACTCCAGAGCTGTCACAAGTGGTGTCCCACAGGGCTCAGTCCTGGGCCCACATTTGTTCAGTATCTACTTTTCAGAAGTACGAGCAAACACAGGAGGATTATGGCTGACAAAGTTTGAAGATGATTGCAAACTGGGAAGCATAGCTGGAAACCCATCTGACACAGACATCCTTCAGAAGGGTCTCATAGACACAGATAACTGGTGCCACGGCCATGGCCTTACATTAAACACTAAACAATGCATAGCCATACCCTTCAGGAAGAACAAGGTTACCACTACTTCCCATCTAGGTGGCAATCCTCTAAGCACAACGTAGGTTATCAGGGACCTGGGCACCCAGGTTGACAGTGACCTTTGCTTGACACTCACATTGCCAGGGTAGTTTGGAAGGCCTTCTACATTGGCCACCTCATCATGCAGTGATTCACATCTAGATCAAGGGAGGTCATCGTTCCCTGTACTCATCACACCAATGATTGCATACACTGCCCCATTCAGATTGGATGGGCCCACAAATTCCTCGACAGGAGGTGAAAGGGTCTCAAACATATTTCTTATGCTGCCCGACTGAAGGGATTCCAGCTGTATTCAGTCACTTACTGACTGCTCAGAGGTGACCTGTGCCTGACATACAAGGCTATGTCCAACCCAGAATTTATGAACATGCTTCACCTCAAGACCTCTACATCCATCAGAACTACAAGGGCAGGAGACCTAAACCTCAACACAGATATTAATAGGATGTGCTGGAGGGACAGATTCATCACCCAGAGAGTCCATATGCTGTGGAACAACATCCTGGTACATGTGGGGCTGAGCACCTCACTGGCTTTGTTCAAGTGAGATCTTGACCAATGGATGGGAGATTGCAGGTATACCCCAGGGATAACCTCAGTATCACTGCTTGACAGAGGCACAGCAAAATGATGGGCATATTATCCATCAACTTGCAGGGTGGCAGAAGCCACAAAACTCTGGGCTAGGCTTATTAATGCCCTAGGGCAGATAGCCTAGTATGAACCTATGGACATAGGCCTGGGGCAGTTCCTGCTATTAGGACAGTGGTCTGCAGCAGGCTATATAGTAGTAGTCGGTTTTAGCCATTGGTTTTGACCATGGCTATTCCATGTTGCTTCTTGTTGTGGTACAAACATGGGTGTGTGGTTATCCATGCTATTTATTGCTAGACACCCTCATTTTGTATCTTGTTCCATGTTTTTGCACATGTACATCACTGTATGATGTGCAGCTGTTTCCGCAGGGTCATATCGATGCATATGGATGTTAGTTGGGGTCCTCAGGTGTGCATATTGTACATGATATTACATTACTTAACACATGGCATTCATGCCTCAGGTGGTGCTGCAGGGCCACCTCTGTCGGATACACATACTACACTCCCTGTACATTTGGAAGCAGGTTGTGTCATGTTAGGCATCCCTGTTACTGTATGAGTGAGTCAGAGCGGGTATCAGTCCCAGTGTTCCTACTGACCAAGCGTATGTGCTATGCGTTGCCTCTTTGCCAAGGCCAGGGCATACTGGGCACACCTCCTTCTGCCTACTGGGACAAGGTCAGGTTGTTCCTCCTCCGAGTCACCCCCTGCCTGTGGTGGCCTTGGCAATGGTGGGGGATGTTTGGCCCAGCCCTGTGCTGGTCCTGCTGCAGCTGTTTCCGCAGGATCATATTATGTAGCATAGCACATATCATAATCATTTGGGTACATGTAGTTGGTGTGTACTGCAAAGCTCCACCAGATGTGTCCAGACACTGGAACCGTGACTTGAGCAGCCCAAACACACGCTCTATGATATTACGTGTTTGTGCGTGTGCCTCATTATGGCGTTCCTGTTCAGGTGTGTGTGCATTTCTGATGGGTGTCATCAGCCACGGCTCAAGTGCATAACCTGCATCCCCCACTAGGTGTCCGTGTGGGAAGTCCCCATTGGAAAATGATTGGTACAGCTGCGTCAGATGCCAGATGTGGGAATCGTGGTAGCTCCCAGGGCAGCCAGCACACACATTCATTATTATGCCCTGGGCATCACACACGACCTGGCAGTTGATGGAGGGGTATCCCTTGCGGTTAATGTAGACTCTACCCCGCTCACCAGCTGGTGCTTTGATGCGTATGTGCGTGCAGTCTATTGCACCCAGCACCTCAGGGTATCCCGCTATTTGCTGGAAGAGACGCATATTGCTGGCCACAACTTCACGGTCATTAGGGACATATATATAATCACTGACATGTGGTGACATGGCATCCAGGAACTGGTGCAGTACCCTGGAGGCTGATGCCTGTGATATTCCCATCATATCACCAGTTGGTCTCTGGAAGGTACCTGTTGCTAGTATTCTTAGGCCAACACATACCTTGGTTTCCACTGGGATGGGTTCCCTCTGTTGGTTCTGTGTGTGAGGTGTGGCCTGCACAGCTCAACAATCTGCTGCAGGAGCTCTCTGTCCACTCTATAGCGCTCTACTATCTCCAGCTCATGTAACCCATGGTAGGTGACCCTGGGCCTGTATACTCTTCTCCTTCTCCTCACTCTGGGTTGTCTGTCAGCATCTGCATTGTCACCACCCTCAGCAATTCGCCTATGCCTGATTATAATAGCCATGGCAGCCCCTAGCATTTCTGCTCTGAGTTCAGCTTTATTTCAGTTTTCAATTCTGATAGCTTAGCTTCTGGCAGTATCTCTTGTGGGAAACAGCCTTCACTGCTCTTTGTTGTGTTTTAAGTGCTGGGCTGGGCTTCTAGTCTGCCTGTGTAATTGCCTGCTTGTAATTGTTTCCACCAATTAACTCCAGCAGTATTCCCTGGCAGTTTCCCTGTATTTTGGTTGTTTCCTGTTTCCTCTCTGTTTCCTGAGGGGCAGCAATGTGCACACCAGCTTAAACACGCTCACAGTCACTTAAACGCCAAGACACATCCCTACACAGTGTTACACGCGCGCACACATCCTTACACGGTGTTAGCTAGGCTGATTCATGCTAAAACGCACGTACACTGCATCACACACGTGCACGCCCGCGCAAACCGTTGTAAACAGTTTGCAACACGCTCCCACATGTAGAACCTGCCTTACACGCGCGCACACGCGCGCATGCCCGTATATCAAGAAACTTAGAGTGTAGGGATAGCGTATGCCCTCAATTTCTTGACTTTCCTAGTGTTCTGTTGGGACACACCTCCCTCCCTGATGTCTGTCTGTCATCTGTTACCTTACATTGCCCTCCAATCTGGTACATTTCTTTCTATCCTTCCCCCCCGTGATGTCACCTACCTCTTACTCTGTTCCTCCCCCTTCTCTAACTCTTACACTACTCAGAAAGTGCTCATTACCTATGTGGCAGTGTGATTCAGTATTGTAACCCTCATTTACATAGGATTGCCTAGTAATGCTTAGTTACATATCTTACACGGAGCTTCCCCCCCTTGACAACCACTAAACGGAGGCCATATTGTTTTTAGTCTGCAAGTCCCTCCATTGACATTCCATGTAATACATAAATCCCACAATTGTGGGCTTATAAGCCGGTTTTAGTTTTAGGTAGCGCACGCTTTGCGGGTGTGCGCTACAGTTAAACACATAAATCCCGTGAAAAAAAAAAAAGTTATATAACTTTTTTTTGCAACACTTTCTCATGCCAATGGCCACATATTTGGCCATTGGCATGCTTACTGTAACAAATGCACCCTTTATTTGGAGCTGACATAGCTCCGTTTTTAATTTTGCAGAAATGTACTCAGTTGTCAGCTGAGTACATTTCTGCAGCTAACACGTCCGTTACACGGACTGGTTTGGGCTTCGTGGATCGCTCACATACCTCATTTGCATATCTGTCAGCTGCAAATGAGGTATTGAGCATTTCCACGCCCACTCCGTGTAAGAGACGTGTTAGCTGTCTCTTACACGGAGATTTGGGCTGTTGCTGAATCAGGAGGCTTACACGGAGGCTTACACTACTCTTAAACTCCGTGTAAGCCTTCCTGAATCTGGCCCAATGTTATTAGTGAATGTAATAATTTCAAGATTTACAATTACAGTAACATCAGTCTTAGCACTGCTCACTTTAGTTTGTTTTCGAAAGGGCTTAAATTTGTACCCACCCCTTCTTTTCGAGTAGTTGATACTATTTTTGACTTCAAGAAATATATTAGAAAATTAAATTTGTCTATCATGTTTGACAAGATTGCTAACAATGAACAGGTCAAAGATATAAATTTAAGAAAGAAAAGTCAGTTTATGCCCAACAATAATGCTGTCATTTCTGCATTTGAAAACAAGGTTATTAAAGAAATATACAAATTTAATAGCAAAAGCAGAAATAATCCTGTTAAATGTATTTCTAATCTAACCAAGGAGGAATCTAGCATACTCAATGACCTATGCATGGACCGTAGTTACAGGTTAATGAAGCCTGACAAAGGAGGTGGTATTGTGATCTACGATTCTATGTTGTATAGTTCAAAGATTCATGACATTCTTCATTCATCTGGCAACTATACTTTATCATCATTGAATGAATTAAACATCTCATACAATAGAATTGATATGTTTTTAGAGGACTATAGGTTAGAACAAAGGATTACTGAAGAACAATATGAGTATATGAAGGTTGAGTTTCCCACTTTAGCCACCATTGTGGGTATACCCAAAGTTCATAAGGATCACTTCAATCCCCCTTTTAGACCCATCATCTCCGGCAGTAAGGCCAAGACTTTTCCCATTGGTGTCTTCATCGACACCACTGTAAAATTTGTCTATGACAAGATCAGTCACATGGTCAAAGACTCATGGGAGTTTTTGCGTAACTTCCCCATCCACACAGCTGAGGACAATTTAACATTTAGTTCAGTCGATATTATCGATTTATTTAGCTGTATTCCAATTGAGGCAGGACTGGAGGCATTTTCCAAGAGTCTAAGGAAACATACCTGTTTCAGCTGGGATAAAATTTCCCTGCTGGTGGATTTAATGAGTATTGTCTTAGAATATAACTTTATATACTATGAAGGAGAAATATTCCGACAGACCAGCGGTGTGGCTATGGGCACTGCATGCGCTCCAATTTTTGCAAACTTAGTCATGTTGGACTGGGAAGAGAGCTACATTTTTAACAGCCCCTACTTTGATAAAGTACTGTATTATTCTCGTTTCCTAGACGATATTTACATTCTCTGGAAGGGTGACACCAATACATTTGAGAGTTTCATCCATACTTTAAACTCTAGTAGTGATTTTTTGAATTTTACCTCATCATATAACAACATGGGTGTACCATATTTAGACACCTTAGTTTCTAAGGATACCAATGGTTTTAAATCTATTATCCATAGGAAGGAGACTTTTCAAATTCCTATTTAGATTTTAATAGCTGCCATCCCTATAAACTAAAAAGGAACATCTTTAAAGGTCAATGCATAAGGGCTATGAGAATGACTTCCAAATATACGGACATGATTAAAGAACTGAATGTTATAACTGAATTATTTACTGAAAGAGGTTATGACAAGGGAATGCTGAATGACATTACAACATATGTCTTGGGACAATGGGAGCACAAATACTCACCATTGTTGGGGGCAGCGGACAATTTAATAGCAGATGGGGCTGAAAATGATGGTACTATTTACACTGTTTTGAACAACACAGATCCTACTGACATAACCATACTGAATTACATGCGACCCCATTGTAATTCTCTTATCATTGAATATGGTCCATTCAGTCAAATGATTAAAAATATTGTGATTAATAATTGGTACATTTTGACAGCAGCACAGGACATATCTGATAAGGTAGGGTCACACCCACAGTTTGTATACAAAATGGGCAAGAATTTGAAACACATTATGGAAAGGAAACAAGCACTAGCTACCCATTGTGGAATCAGTACATCCAAATGTGGAACATGCCATCAATGTTCTTACATTTCTGAGCCTAATAATGTTTGCCTTAACAACATTTGCCATACTAGGCTACATCTAGTAAAGGGAAACTGTAGGTCTACAATGTTGGTATATATAGCAATATGTATGGCATGTCAGTTTTTCTATATTGGAAAAACTGAGAGACAGCTCAGACAAAGAATTTATTCCCACTTGTACTCTATAAGGAAGAAGGATACAAAAAATGCCTTGTTTAGACACATATCCAAATATGGTAGTGAACATAACTTCAAGTTTGGGATTTTGGAATTAGTCAAAAGTAATCCTAGAGGTGGTAATACTAAGAACCACCTACTTTATCGAGAATTATGGTGGCAAGTATACACTGATGCCACCACTGTCCCTGGTATAAATGATTATATTTCAATCAAACCATTACTTTTAATGAATTGAATTTACTTTTGTATTGGTTACATTGACACATCATATTTTATTAAGAGCATTACTATTCATTGATTAGTATTGTCTATTTTTTATATGTTACAGTTATTTATATTCTATTAATGAATATGCATTATGATGTTTTTTTAAATAATTTTAAAAAAAAAACTTGTTAACAATGTAATTATTAGTAATTAGCCAGTTTTTTGGCGCCTTTTTTAGTATATAAACTGCTGAATTTAATTATTTGATGTTCTGATGAAGCTTGCCTCTTGCAAGTGAAAGCGCTAAACCTGTTTTATTAAAAGAAGTTTGGATCTTCATTAGTATTTGGAATTTTTTCATCCCTTGCCTGGTGACAACTGAAATAGTTTGCTGAGAGTGGAGGCAGTGAGCGTGTTGTGTTAAGCTGCCACTATTTTTCCCACTTTGTTATCCACAGCTCGCATTTGTTCTGTTCTACTGTTTGCAGGTCTTTATTGCCATAGCATTCCCTGTTCCTATGACCAACTTGTGTATCTGTGGAAGATGTTTGCATATGACGACGATCCACTATATCACTTATGTCTCTGTAGTCATTTACTGTGTGCACTGGGCAGATTGCTGTGTTGTGGTTGGTTCTTGGACTGACACGTACAAATACCAGATATGTGTGGCCAACTGCTAAACGGAGATATGGCCTAAGTGTGTGAGCATGCCCAGTTCAGCCTTTCCATGGCATGTTGTCTGACATATGCCTCATTTATCAAAGTGTGCGAGCATGCCCAGTGTGAGCTTTCCATATGTTGCACTCTGAAGTCCACCACATATTTGGGTGTGTGTGAACTTCAACAATATCTCACGTTTATGGTTGTGTGTTGGGTGTCATGTTGTGTACTAACTGGCCAACTGCTTCGTGTCTGCCACAACAGGGATTATACTGTGCCTGCAGGGATTGCATGGGATACTTTGCAGACAGTTCTCAACATACTTTCATAATGACCCAACACTGTAGTACCTTATAGTGTACTGGTTCAGTACTTTCACTGTGGTGGACAGTATCCTGGGCTTTAGTCCTATGACTGCTTGACATCTTCATAGTGAGCACAACAGACTGTGTAGGGGCCAATTGTGCACATATGACCATGTTGCATTATGTTCAGATATGGACTACCTACACCAGGCTCGTCCAACATTGGTAGTGTATTCCACAACATGGGTGGACATTAGCAAACACTAGCAATATTCCCTAGGCCATTTCTGATGCTAGTCACAGGGTGTGTTTGTCCTTCGACACAAATTGTAACTGGAGTTTGCCATGACATATGTCATGGTTAGTATACTGTGCCTCTGTCTACCTCTGACATAACAGTGATACCCAGGGTTAGCCTACCATCTCCCATCCAATCATCAGGATTCCTCTTGAGGGGTGTCGATAAGTGACTCTCTGGCTGACCTGTACCGGGAGTTTACTGAAGAGTGGGGGTGCCTTCTGTGTTATGGATCATTCTGTACAGCTTGTCCTATGTATGTCAGTGCTGGGGTTCAGGTCTCTCATGTGCATAGCTCACTGCCATTCAGATTGTACAATGTGCAGCATGTTCATTGATTCCAGGTTGGACATGGCTTCATACATCAGGCACAGCTTGCCTGTAGCTGGGCAGTATAGCAGTGTGTGGGGCTGCAGTTTGTTTACTCAGGCAACACATGGCATCTGTTCATGCTCTTTGCTACTCCTGGTGGGGTACTGTTGTGGACTTTACAGTTGATGGAGGTGTCTGCTGAGGTATATCCCACAGGGGCTATTGTAGTCAATTGTGACGCTGATGGAGGATGACTGCAGAGCCACAGTGACATCCCCTTATCTACATCTGCCAACCTTCATGTTTGGGTGGGTATATAGTATATGTTTCTGTGAACACTACAGCCACATGTTTGTCCAGTGCAGGATATCTATCACCTTTTGTACCCAGGTCCCTCGTTACATGTTAGGTACGTCATGGGTTAACACCTGTGTGGTAATTTGTGGGCACTTACTGAATATCCACAGTGGTTGTCTATACACAGTTCTGCAATTAGCTTGCTGACATGGCTATGGCTCCAGTTGTCTGTTTGTAGGTGGCCCTTTTGTGGGTTGCTTGTGTCAGCTGGGGGTAGGATATGGTGGGCTGTTTGTACTCCTCTGCATACATGTTCAGTCACAGTCCTTCCATGTTGGCCTATACCTATGGGACATATATAAAGAACGGGGGGGCAGGACCAGGCCTTGTGGGATGCCACTCATATCTGCTTTGTAGTCTGACATGGATGCAGCATGTCTGACCATGTCAGTTCTGTCCTTGATCTGGTTTACAACCCCTCTACTGACATAGGGGTATATATTTAAGCTGGTGAACATATCCATACTGAACTCGTACGGTATTGTCTAGAAGCATGTGCACGGTCCAGCTACGCTGTGTGGACCACATTGCCCTCATCAATGACCTTAATGACTGCTTCAAATGGGTCAAACATGTTTAGGGGCAGGATCTGCAGTTACGACAGCCACACTGTGTAGGGTCCAGTATCAGTAGGTCCACAATAGCCTTCTGTCTGTGGTACATACTGATCCTTTCCATAGCTGTGCAGACCAAGCTTGTCAGGATCCTGGGGTGGTAGTTTGCAGTATCCATTCAGGCAACATCTTTGTTGTGAAGGACCACTGTTGTTGTACACTGCTCTTTGGGTACATATCCTGTGCTAAGGCTGACATTGGGCAGTAGTGTGATTTGGCATTCCATTATGCTTGGAGTCCATGTTGGCCTCAGCCCAGGACACCATCACATACCTTTGCTGCTGTGTTTTGCTTTGCAGATGATGGCTGTTACCTCAGCATCTGCAATGTCAGGTGACCAGCAGTCTGCTGGGATAGATGTTTTGCACTCTGGGGGGGGGGGGGGTGTTTGCACTGCACCTGTCAGGTTGTATGTTAGCAATACGTGTGTGTGTTTGGTATGTTGTTTGTAATATCTGTGTGATTTGGAGCATATCTGTGGATGCCCAACATGGTTCCTACCATCAGTTAGGTAAGCCTTGTGATTATCCTTAGTGTCCTGTACATTTTGTATCTTCATAGGTTCATGGGTTCATACTAGGCTATCCACCCTAGGGCATTAGTAAGCCTAGCCAGAGTGTGTGTGTCTTTCGCCACCCCTTGCTATGTTTCTATTATGGCCATTTATGAATTTCTTTACTGTGCCTCTGTCTGGTCGTGACACAGTGAAGACCCCCAGTATACATGTACGATCATCCATCCACTTGGCAATATTCCTGTTGAGGGGTGTCAGTGAGGGGCTCTGCCTAACATGGATTGGGATCCTGTTTCTGGGTGTGGGGAGCCTCTGGGTTATGTATCTGTCTCTCCAGCACATCTTATTTCATTATGTGTTGAGGCTGACATCTGTCACTCTCACAGCTCCAATGGCTTTGATTTCCTGTGGTGGAGCATGTCCATTACTCCTGTGTTGGACATGGCCTTGTACAACAGACATACAATGCCTCTGTGTAGGCAGTCTGTGTCTGCATTCAGCTGGGGTGTCTACAGCCAGGCAGCATATGACATATATTTCACACCCTTTATCCTCTTGGTGGGGTAACTATGAGGTCTTCCGAACCACTGCAGGTGTCACGTACGGTACATCCCATATGAGTCACTGCACTAGATTATGGGTCTGATAAGGGAACAGTACAGCGGCACAGTGACCTCTGTTGATGTAGATGTGAATCCTTTCATGATACGGTGTCCAATATCGACAATCTTCCTAACCACATTGGCATTGTGAGTGTCACATGACAGATTACTGTCGACTTGTGTCCCTAGGTCCCTGATTACTCCTTGCATACATAATGGTTTGGCACCTATGTGGTAATTTGTATGTATCTTGTCTGATATTTGGTGGGACATTCATACTGTCCAGTGTCTTCAGGATGTCTGGGTGGAGTTCTTGTGTGTGAGAGTGTGGTCTGTCGCATGCTACAGACTGTACAGCAGTTTGGACTACACTTAGGTGCACATGGGTGGTCTCTGCTGCTTTGTGCATTGTCAGTTACCTGGCCATATGGGTGTCTGTGCTGCATATGGATACTCCCCCTCCTTTGATGTTTTGGTCCAGGTGTTGGGGCCATAACACATGATATGTGGTATAACCTAGTAGTGCTGGTGTGCTATCACTAGGCTTGCAGCAGGCTTCTGTCACTGCACAGACATCGATGTTCTCCATAATGGGAAGTGCCTCAGGGGCATGCATATTGCAGTTTACACATCTGGCATTGGTCAGCATTACCCTTATGTTTCCTAACACTTATGTTTTCTAGGGTGGTGGGTAGTCTTTTTGGCCTTGCCTACATACGGCTCTATGGAGGTGGCAAAGGCCTTATCCAGTATCCAGACGCACAGGTGTAACAGGTGCAAGCCATCCCTGGAACAGCAGCATGGCTTGTCATGCTTGACATCTCAAGCAGACAGATATTAGACCCTCTTGGACTGACAGCTGTAACTGTGCCAGCTGTTAAACATGATCATTCTGTGTTTGTACTGTGGCATCATTCTTGGTGAGGGTTGGATGCTGCACACAGCCAGCGTCATACCAGCCTGGGGTACATACTCAGAGGGATCATCCATGTCTCTTTTCATGTAGACCAGGGAGGTACATCTCAGGTCATTCACACCAGCATGGACATTGAGTGCATCATATTTCTGCTTGCTTTGGGGTGACCTGCGTACTTGTGTTATGTGGCATTTTGTGGCAGCCTACAGGCAGCTTACTCTACCCTTTCTCTTGTTCAGTCTGGTGAGTGGGACAGCAGTGTGTCTGTCTATACAGTCACCTATTACAACTGTATCAGGCATGTTGTTTCTCCTTCTGGCCTATGACTGTTTGGCACACCAGCTTTGTGTACTATTCGTTGCATGTGCTATGTTTGGAGGTTGTGGTTGCTTGTGATCTGCTTTCGAGGCTTGTGTTGGTGTGGTGTGTTTGTAATTAGGGCCTCCGGGAATATTTTTCTGTGTTTATGTGTTTGGTTTACAGTTGTGGTAGGTCTATGTGGGACTGGGTTTGTGGTGTATGTGGTTACCTTCTCCTCCTGACTAGTTTTGACAGTACTGAGTTGGTGGAGCACAACCTCTGGTTTGGATACATGGTTGCATCTATCACATATATTTGTATTTATTGGGGGGTGTTGTGGTTGTCTGTGTACTTGGGACAGGTGTCACATTGCCTATGGATTCACAGATTCTACTTGTTGTGGCTGGACTTAGTGGATTGTATGTGTGGACATATGTTACTGCAATACTACTGGTCAGTGATTACATCCCTTTTTATGTTTGCTCTATCATGTGGTAGCTTCCTCATTCTCTTGCATGGTTTGGTAATGGCTGGAGGCCATCATGCCAGATGCCTGCGTGTATGGCATTGTGTGTTATTGTTATTTATGATTGCATACTCCAAGCATTCCTGGCTGTGTTCATGGAATGCCTGTATAACATGTTCTGTGGTGTGTCCCATATTCTGCACTTGCACAGGGACTTTTGTGGATTCAACATCAGTTTGGATGGCTGCAACCTATACTTTACACATGTCTTTCACTGTGGTATTCGGGCCAGGGACTGTGGTCAGGATTTGTATATCCAGTGTGATTACTCTATGGTCTGGTTTTACCAGTGAGCAATACACTTCTCGTCTTGCCATCCAGTACCCATGTTGCTGATTATCACATCCAGTATGCTTACCCCTCTTGTGGGAGTGGTACGTTGTTCCTGGGCATTTTGGTTTATGGATTCTGGGAACTTTTCTCCTACTGTGTTGGTGCTAGTATAATGCTCCCAGTGTATGTCTGGGTATTTTCAGTCAAGCAATATAATGTTGTTTTGGGGGCTTGATATATTCATGTATTCCAACATAGGCCAGGTGCAGTTCCTGGTATTAGAACAGTAGTCTGCAGCAGGCTATATACTGGGAGGTGGTTTTAGCCATTGGTATTTGACCATGGCTAATCCATGCTGCTTCTTGTTGGGGTACCAACATGGGGGTGTGGTTATCCTTGACATTTATTGCTCGTCACCCTCCTTTTGTAGCTTGTTCCATGTTTTGCGGCTGTACAGCACAGTATGAGGTGTGATCTGGTAGTGTTAGGGTGCTGATGTGAGCCTTGACCCAGTTCTCTATTACAGGACTGGTATCTACATTCTCCATACTGTGTGCATTTACACTGCACACATCTTGCTGTTTAGACTTCTGGCATTGGGTAGCATTACATCTAGGTTCCTATCCCTTATGGTACCTATGAAGGTGGGTTTGTGTTTTGAGACTTACCTATTCAGGGCATGCTGTGGGTACTGACAGCCTTTGCCAGTATCCATGGGGCATGGAATGATAGGTGCACTCCACCTCTAGCAGGTGGTGCATCATGTCATGCTCTGCATGTCTTCCCAGCCTGAAACACATTGGCTCCCCTTTGACTAACTGCATTACTTCAGCCAGTTATTGCACTTGATCATCCCATCGTCATTTTGTGGCTTCATGCTTGGTGAGGGTGGAAGTTAGTCAGGGTGCTCAGGTGTGCATATAGTACATTGTGTTACATTACTTAACAAATGGCATTCATGCCTCAGGTGGTGCTGTAGGGCTGCCTCTGTCGGATGCACATATTACACTTCCCTGTACATGTTTGTGAGCAGGTCATGTCATTTTAGGCATCCATGTTATTATTTGAGTGAGTCAGAGGGGGTATCATTCCCAGGGTTCCTACTGAGCCAGTGTATGTGCTATGTGTTCCCTCTTTGCCAAGGCCAGGGCATACTGGGCACGCCTCCTTCTGCCTACTGGGGCAGGCTCAGGTTGTTCCTCCTCCGAGTCACGCTCTGCCTGTGATGGCCTTGGCAATGGTGGGGCTGTTTGGCCCAGCCCTATGCTGGTCCTGCTGCAGCTGTTTTCGCAAGATCATATTATGTAGCATAGCACATACCATGACAATCTGGGTACATGTAGTTGGTGTGTACTGCAAGGCTCCACCAGATGTGTCCAGACACCGGAACCGTGACTTGAGCAGCCCAAACACATGCTCTATTACATTACGTGTTTGTGCATGTGCCTCATTATGGCGTTCCTGTTCAGGTGTGTGTGCGTTTCTGATGGGTGTCATCAGCCACGGCTCCAGTGGATAACCTGCATCCCCCACTAGGTGTCCGTGTGGGATGTCCCCATTGGCAAATGTCTGGTACAGCTGCGTCAAATGCCAGATGTGGGAATCGTGGTAACTCCCAGGGCAGCCAGCACACACATTCATTATTATGCCCTGGGCATCACACATGACCTGGCAGTTAATGGAGGGGAAGCCCTTGTGGTTAATGTAGGCCCTACCCCGCTCACCGGCTGGTGCTTTGATGCGTATGTGCATGCAGTCTATTGCACCCACTACCTCAGGGTATTCCGCTATTTGCTGGAAGAGACGCATATTGTTGGCCAATACCTCACGGGCATTGGGGAAATATACATGATCACCGACATGTGCTGACATGGCATCCAGGAACTGGTGCAGTACCCTGGAGGCTGATGCCTGTGATATCCCCATCATATCGCCAGTTGGTCTCTGGAAGGTACCTGTTGCTAGTATTCTTAGGCCAACACATACCTTGGTTTCCACTGGGATGGGTTCCCCTCTGTTGGTTCTGTGTGTGAGGCATGGCCTGCACAGCTCAACAATTTGCTGCAGGAGCTCTCTGTCCACTCTATAGCGCTCTACTATCTCCAGCTCATGTAACCCATGGTAGGTGACCCTGGGCCTGTACACTCTTCTCCGTCTCCTCACTGTGGGTTGTCTGGCACCATCTGCATTGTCACCACCCTCAGCAAGTCGCCTATGTCTCATTATGACAGCTATGGCAGCCCCTAACATTTCTGTTCTTAGTGAAGCTTTTTCAGTTTTCACTTCTATTAGCTTACTCCTGTCTTGCAGTGTCTCTTAAGAGAAACATCCTGCACTACTGTTTGCAGAGTTTTAAGTGCTGGGCTGGGCTACTATTCTGCCTGTGTAATTGCCTGCTTCTAATTGTTTTCACCTGCTAGCTTCCGCAGTTATCCCTGCTAGCTTCCTATTAATTCTGTTGCTTCCTTTTTCCTTTCTGTTTCTTCAGGGGGGAGCAACATGCATACCAGCAGAAACACGCTCACAATGGCTTACATGCGCGCACACGTGCTTCCACGGTTCAGAATCTACTTATTCAGGTTAAAACATGCGCACACCCGCACAAACACTGTTACACGTCTGCCAACAGCCTTCAACATGCTCAGCCTGCCCTACATGCGTGCACATCAGCGCAAACAGTGTTAAACATCTCCCAACACGCTCCCACATGCTCAGTCTGCCTTACACGCGTGCACACTGCCCTACTCGCGCTTCATAGCATGCACACATGCGCATGCATGCCCAGCAAGAAACTTTGGTGTAAGTAACAGTGTACACCTTCCATTTCTTGACTTTCCCTGACTTATCTAGTGGCACACCTCTTTCCATGATCTGTGTCTGTCATCTGTCATGTTACACTGACCTCCAATGAACTGCATTTCTTTCTACCATTCCCCCCTGTGATGTCACCTATCTCCTACTCTATTCCTACCCCTTATGCATCTCTTACACTACTCAGACTGTGCTCATTTGCTATGTGACTGTGAGATTCAGTATCCTAACCCTCATTTACATGAGATTGTCTGCTAATGCTTAGTTACATGTCTTAGACTCAGCTTCCCCTCTTAGCAACCACTACACTGTTACACGTCTGCCAACAGCCTTCAACATGCTCAGCCTGCCCTACATGCGTGCACATCAGCGCAAACAGTGTTAAACATCTCCCAACATGCTCCCACATGCTCAGTCTGCTTTACACGCGTGCACACTGCCCTACTCGCGCTTCATAGCATGCACACATGCGCATGCATGCCCAGCAAGAAACTTTGGTGTAAGTAACAGTGTACACCTTCCATTTCTTGACTTTCCCTAACTTATCTAGTGGCACACCTCTTTCCATGATCTGTGTCTGTCATCTGTCATGTTACACTGACCTCCAATGAACTGCATTTCTTTCTACCATTCCCCCCTGTGATGTCACCTATCTCCTACTCTATTCCTACCCCTTATGCATCTCTTACACTACTCAGACTGTGCTCATTTGCTATGTGACTGTGAGATTCAGTATCCTAACCCTCATTTACATGAGATTGTCTACTAATGCTTAGTTACATGTCTTAGACTCAGCTTCCCCTCTTAGCAACCACTACACGGTGGCCATGTTGTTTTTGGTCTGCTGGTCCCTGCATTGGCATTCCGTGTATTGTACGAAACCCACATTTGTGGGTTTTTAACCTTCTTTTTTATGTTTTTATACAGCGCAGCCCATTTGCACAGGGCTGCGCTGGGTTTAAACATTGGCGATCGCCAAAAAAAAAAAAATTATATTTTTATTATTTTTGCATCTCGGGTTACCTTGCCAATGGCCACATATTTGGCCATTGGCGTGCTGCCTGAGACATATGCACCCTTTATTTAGAGCTGACATGGCTCTGTTGTGGAATTTGCAGAAACGTACTCAGTTGTCAACTGAGTACATTTCTGCAGCTAAAACGTCTCTTACACGGACTGGTTTCTGCTTCATGGATTGCTAATATACCTCATTTGCATACCTTTCGGCTGCAAGTGAGGTATTTAGCATGTCCACGCTCAGTCCGTGTAAGAGACGTTTTAGCTGGTCTCTTACACGGAGTTTAGGTCTGTTCCTGGATCGCTATGCTTGCATGGAGTGTTACACGTCTCTTACACTCCATGCAAGCCTTCATGAATCCTGCCCATAGTCATTTTTATGTGCTTTTTGTGTGGTAATCATTAGGATAGACTTGTTTCCAAAAAAGGAACTGCACTATATTTGTTGGCATTAAAGGAGAACCATGCCCAGAGATGCAAAAAACATGTTTTATTTCATCATGGTTTGGTTTTCCTACATTTTAACATCACTATGGGACTATTTACAGGTTTTTAGATATTTTTATATGTAATGTCTGACTCTGACCATATGGGGTCTGGCATATTGAAGTAATTCTGATTGTTTATTCTGCCTCTAGGTATCACAGAATTCATTGTTTTTCTCTAAACAATTGCATCATGTCTGCCACTTTTTCCCTAAAGCTCTTGTCATGGCACTGATTTTACATGCATTCACTGCTGTGTTGTAGTCACCTACTTTTGGTTAACGTTTTTTCCCTTTTCAATGAATACTTCAAACACAAGCAGTGCAAATGCCACAAAACAGAATTGAAAAGCACATTTTATTGCTGCTTCCTCTTAGAAATGCTAACTTGATTTCTTTTGTGAAGCCTAGGATTGCCACCTTTTCAAATGCCCAAAATGGGACATTTTTTGTACAAACGTCAAATTTTGTGAGGCAAAAGATACCCAGGGCCAGTACAAAGGACAGAACTTCACTTTTTTGCCTAAATAAACGCTTATTCTTGTAGCATTTTAGTTGCTTATTCTGTTTCTTATAACATTTAGGTGTTTCAGAAACAGAATAACTGTTTTATGCAACTATTACATTAAATATAGGAAATATGTTTGTCTTAATATCTCAGGATATTTGCAATTTTTAAAGTTTTTATGCAGGACACAACTGCCCAAAGTGGGACTGTCCCTCGAGAAGTGGGACAAGTGGTAACCCTAGTGAAGCCTGAATTGTAGTTCTTCAAGGTATCTCCCCTCCCCTTCACATCTACCTTCCCCTAACTGTCAAAGTGCTAAGGGTAGTTTGACCCATTATCTGCATGTGATTGGCAGCTCACAGCAGGTGACCTGACTAATGTACTGTTTTGTCACAGCCATTCTTTCCTTACAGTGAGGCATTTATTTTTTTTTGCACTCCTGCTGTCAGATTTAGATCTGAGCTCCATGCCACTGGGAGAGATCACAGCTTTGCAAACCATCAAATTCCCACTTTCGTTCCTTACAATTTGGTTAAACAGCAGATAGACTATCAACATGATATATTTCACGTACTTGCCTAACAGTAGTTGCATGTTTTTTAAGATTAAGGTATCACATACTTCATGTAATCTTACGTAGTGTTGTCTATTAATTGTGACAGACATCTACTTCCTATGTAAAAAGATGCAATTAATGTGTACACAGTCATTGCAAATTTATGCTCTTTGTTCATGCAGCTGTTACTGTGCTGTTACCTGTACTTCCTCACTGTACTTTGTCACATATCTGTAGGGCTGTTCAGATAATTGAGATTATAGTTTGTCATTTAGAGTAGAATAGAGTGGGCTGGGCAAGGAAGCTCTGACATCACTACATGGGAGGTTCACTGCCTCTTCTATAGAGCATGCAAATAAGGCAGTGGTTACATCACTTTGTGGAAGGAAACATCCTGGTAACTACAGCAAGAGGTCTGGCAGATGTGACATCAGCAATTAAATGCCAGCTAGAGGTTTTTCAACTGGGTTTTTAAACTGAAACTAAAACAGTACAGAAAGGTAGGAACCCTACAAGGTTAAACAGTAGAGTGGATTACTTTTTAAAGCTGTGGTGATTATTTTTTTGAACCAGGATCAAATAACAGGGACTAAAAGACAGCAGGTTGAGCAATCTGCTTTAATATGCCATTGTTCTATTGTTCTCCCTTAAGCATAAGGCCATGGTCGGTATACCAACTGCTAGTTCAGGCAAGTCTCTGTTAGAAGATATGAGAGTTTACAGTAATCAGTAGCCTGACCTTTGATATATGCTTTAACACTGGAGAACTAGATAGCGAAATGGAAGGGACCCCAGATAGAGCCTTAGGGGACACCCACTGGTGAGATGCCTTTTAGATGAAGGAGCTTCATTAACCATTACTGTGGGCATTAGATTTGATGGCATAGGGGGTTTGTTTATATTCATAAGTTTGCCAATAATGCCAGCATGGGGGAATAAAACTGAAGGTTTCAGCAAAGTCCATATAAGCAGCATAAACAGAATGGCCTTCGTTGACATAATCCATTGCATTTTTAATTAACTTAACTAGTTTAAGGAGACAGGATTGTCCTTTCACAAAATCAAACTGATTAGGGCCAACTTTCTAGGACTTCAATTCCACTGTTTATGAAGGTGACAAATATGCGTTTCATGATTTTACAAATTATTCTGGTGTGTCTAATAATATTCTATTTATTTTTTATCCTTTATAATCTAGGTTAGTGGCGTCTTTTCAGGGGAGATCTGAGGTGATACTTATACTAGTAGATGAAATTTGGACAGGGCAACAGGGAACTGCCCCACTTTTTTCAATAGATACTGTGGGATCTCTTACATCCACCAGAGCTATCGCCATCTCAAGTAGATGGGACCATGGTTTAACCTCTCATCTGAAGGACAGCACACTGAGATGTGCAGTGTCCCTTCAATGCTGCAATGTAGTGCCAGCAATCCAGGCACCTGGTGTGAGAATTGAACCCACAGCCTTCTATACAAAAGGCGAGTATACTACCTGTTGTACCACTGACACTGCTATAGTACTTGCCAAAATCTGTGATGGAGCTGCACTTGTGACGTGGCACTATGATGACCATTTTTCAGAGGTCAGATGCATGTCCTGTGAAGAGACTAAGGATGACAATGTTTAGGAGGGGTCAGCAATGTTGTACTTTGTATTAAGTGACCACCTAGAATATTTTCTGGGGCCATGGAGCTATTGCTTCTGGTTTTGCATAGAGCTTCTAGGACCTTGTCCATAGTGATTTTAGGGGAAGGAGATTTAGTATTCAAGAAGGGGAACACAGGTGCACAGGAAAAGGTGAAAATGAAATTGAATTTGCCATCTAGGACATTGATTAAGGCTTTGGGATCAGGATGGGTTGCACCATCTTTATGTATAAGATTAACTACTCCATTTAATGTATGCTTATGGTAATTAGTAGTAGTACTGTATTCAAATTTATTGTGTACAAATTCTTTTGAAGGTTTCTTCCTGATCTTGATAGAAAAGCTCTAGGTCCAGCTATGCTACCTAGCCAGTTAGTCAGTAAATACATAAAATAAATAAACACAATCAGGAGTGGGCATGCTTTTGTCTATAGCTCTATTTTTACCAGCTTCTTCTATATCTGCTCTATATGCTTTGCTACTGTTATAAACTTCTTCCTGCACTGGTAGCATGTTTTTTGAACTGGTACTCTGAAACATTGTACAGTTTACCTTTGTACAAAGAGGAATAGCTTGCTGCATTATTCTATCCCCAGCTGAGGTGTGGTAGTGTTACTTTGTTCCCAAACTCTGGGGCGGAAGCATTAATCTTACTTATTCCACAACACTGAGTCTTCAAATCCTGTGTGTCACCACTCAGTGTCTCGGCCAGTTCACTAATGAAGCACTGCAGAAACACGGACTTTAGAAAAACACTGAATTATAATTTTAAAGCATTTTTCTGTAATGTTTCCCATTTGTTTAATACTTCAGCTATATCTTTCTTCTTCTGCTTTTACAAGAAAATATGTCACATTAATAATTCAGTGACAAATCCAGACATTCAGAAGTCTGTAACATCATCTGACAAACTATGCTTCATGGCTACAGATCTGTTTATCTACATTGTTCTTGATAACTTGCTGTGTTCGCTATCCAGACAAATTATTTTCAGGTAATGCATTTATTATAATATAATAACAGGTTATTCTGCTCAAATGACTATATCATCTGACAGGAAACACTTGCAAAAGTCAGAAAAGTGTATGAATAATAAAAGGCTAGAGACCTGCTTATGTAATAAAACCAAACTTGACAATCTGAGCTACATTCAACTTAGGTGAACATTATATACCTCAGCAGTTTATTCATAAATAGTGGGTTATACAAACCAGTTTTATATCAATATTAAATCTAACATAAGTGCCGTACTCCTTTTAAAGAAATAAAGTTTTCTTGCAAAATTGTGAAACCTTCAGATAATATTGTGTTCATATCGATTACATTTAAATAGTTTAAATCTTTATTTTATTTATTTGTTTCATTGTGTGATTCATTTTAAACCTAAAACCCCTTTTTGGAGGGGGGGGTTCTGAGCCCCATGTCATTCGTGAAACAAGAAATACAGACAGGTGCGACTGAGATATACAGCCTTACCCCATTTTGTAAACACAATACTCCAAACGTAGTGCACATATGAAAAATGACACGCCTTACCCAATACTGTGTGTAATTCACAAACATTGCAACATCTGTGTAACATCTGGTCCCAATGAGAGAACTTACAGGATTCCAACCATACACCTACTCATATATTGCTAATGCAGTGCTCCGCTAACAGATGTCAGCAACATATCTGCATGGAATGTGTTTAAAACAAAAATCCTTTGCATGGTAAGAAAAACCCAGCTACATCAGTGTCTCTGTGGTGCAGGCAACCCTGCTACCTCAACCAGATATGCTGCCATCCCCACACAGTGATGCTTCTAAGCATCCACCAATGGGAGCTCTGACAGCAACAAACCACTTCATTACTATAATATGGTAATGACTGTTGTCCCCTGTCACCACTCTTAGCATTATGGCAGAGTATAGAGTAACTGGAAACAGTGACTTAGTAAGGTAAATTACATATTACTATACTGTTTTTCCCACATGCACTGTGTAGCGGTGTCATGTGACACTACACTGCCCTCCCCAACTTGGGTTCCTGTGCATATAAATCACTATATCAGCTCCTTACATTCTGTTCAGATATCTAAGAATAAGTCATGCTTCATCAAGTTTTCATTGTTAAGAAGTGTAACTTGAAAGGCCATAAAATTAAAAAAAAAAATTGCAGGGGGCAAGCTTCCCTACACCTCCCTGTGTGGAGGACTTTATCTCCCACCCACCCCCGAGCCTACATATGCCAACTCTACTGTTGCACTGCTGTGGAGAAAAGTGAAAAAAATTGCATTCCACCACTGGCTTTCTCCATACAAGTAACCCCAACTTTGATGAAACACAAAAAGCATAATTACTGAAAAGCTATTCAGTGGTAAATGTGTCACTGATCTGTGGATAAGCCTCCATACACCTCTAGCTACCATTAAAAAAATATGTCCGTCCTTTGAAGCTGCCATTGAGTACTGCAATCCATGTCTATGAATTGCAGCACTTAAAAGGGACATATTAAAAATAGTGCTCAAAATCCATAGACCTTCTGCTCACTGTGATTATGAATGTGTTGGCCCATCTGTCAATTAGTGAATAATTACCTTATATGGGCAATGAGATACAGTTAGTCCTCAAATCTGTAAAAATACTGCAACACTTTTTACTGTGGAAATGCAATAAAATAAAGTTATAAAAAGGATTAAACAATGTATAACAGCAGTATGTAAGGTGGTATGCTTGTGGCAACACATGGTAAAATTTGACAACAGCTTCCAACATCAGCACACAGGCTATAATGTAAACTGCATCTGTTCAAGCTTAGCAAATAAAATGCAAGACCAGCTTAAATATCAGAAGCCTGTAATATAAAGGAATAATCCCTGGGATTCAGAAAGGCCTACCACAATATAGAAAACCTTATCTCAGGAGTTTTCTGTTTCACTGCAAGCCTTTGTAATTCAGACAACAGTCTACCGCTGTGGTTTTCGGCCTTTCTGAGTGCCAGGAAACAGAGAAGGCCTAGATCATTATGCCTGTTTTTGGACAGGGTTTATCACTGCAAACTCTTAATTTTAAGGCAGCTAAGAAAATAAACCTATTTCAAAAACATTTTTGTTAGAAGGCAGCTAGTTAGATCTTACATATAGTAATGGACTGTTACATTTAAGGACATTCTAAAAGAGCTTATTGTTTATTGCACAGGCAGTTTTAGGGTGCCCATGTTTTAAGGTAGGAACATGAGATGTCTGGAATATTGTCCTTAATGGACTCTTTTAGTCTGTCTTTGAAAAAGAGGAGATCTGTATTCTTATGCATGTAGTTTCATGTTAATGGGGTAAGAACCCTTATATTCAATAAGCGTGAGAGGGCAACAGTATTATCTGCAGTGATTTTATACCTTGACATTTCAACAAAGTCAATATAAGATATTTCAGATTCTGGGAAGAACTTCACTTAGGTGATTTTGGAGTAGAACTGGGTCATTAGCAGAGAAAGCAAGGTCACGTCCTTGCTTATTTTGATCATCATGTTGCAGGTTTTGCAGAAAGCTATGTGGCTAAATGAGTGAGTCAGTATAATTAGAATGGGTGTCAGAGACAACACTGCTTTATGCGGCTAAATGAGTGAGTCAGTATAATTAGAATGGGTGTCAGAGACAACACTGCTTTATGTGGATAAACGAGTGAGTCAGTATAATTAGAATGGGTGTCAGAGACAACACTGCTTTATATCCCTATGAACAATAAATGACTGAGAGGCACAAATCGAACAAACTATGCATAGCTTGTTATGAAGCCAACCCACACCTTGTGCCACCCCCTAGTGGAGTCATGAAATGACTTATTGTGCATCTATATTATATTATCTTCCTATGTAAATAGCGAACACTATTTCATCGCACTGATAATATCAAAACAACAAAATGTCGAACAAATGGAACAGCAAATTTTTTCCCAGGGAAAAAATGCGCTGCTCCGTAAAAAAAAAAAAAAAACTTAAACACAAATTTAAGTGGGGGGCTTCACCCCCCACACCATCACCATGTGGGGGGCTGTGGCCCCCACACCCCCAAATATACCAACTCTGAGATCGCACCATAGTGGAGGAAATGGCAAACTCCCGAAGACGGCCCACCGAATACATACAGACCCCTTAGTGTTGTGGTTGCTCACAGCTTTTTCACAGAGAAATGCAGTGATGAGGAAATATATGTGAAAGTCCCTGCTGACCATTTCAGATGTTCATCAAGTCATATTAATTGAACTATTCTGCTCCCCAGAAGGCCAGTTGATCATCAGTGAATAAACCATCACAGATAATAAGCTGTTCTTTAAACAATAACTACGTATTAAGTATCCTGGGGGACCTGCTGTCTACAGAGCTCTCAGGCAGCAATGTAGAAAAAGGTTCTCAATGGGACAAAAGTATTTTTCTCTCCTACTCTCTGCAACCACCAAAACAAACATTTTTACATTTTTGCATCAGTTGACCCGGTGCTTTTCCTTCCTCCTCCCCTCCCATTGTTTTAACATCACCGTGACCATTGGCTGATCCTTCCAGTACCTTCTATCTGTGAGTTAAATACTTTAATTTTACTAACCACTCTCCACCTTCCATACTTGTCAGAGCACTAAATCTCAGTTAGAAACATGACCCCCCCAACTCAATCAACACCAAAATCTGTTAATCTTCTCAAAGGAGGGACCTGGCAAGAGGCACAGCCTTCCTCAAATCTTCAGAAGGACTAGAAATTTCCAGTGGCCTCAGTACATTCACACCCTTGGTTAGCATTTAATGCTGACTTACTATTATGTTATGAGGAGAGTTATAACTCTTACCAGATGTCTGTTCTGGGAAGGTGGATAGGGAGAGGGTAGGGGAGTCTACCTATGATCAGCGAGATAGGATTCAGTCCACAATTTTAATTGTTTTTTAGTTTATTTAATGTCACAGAATTCTACCTATGAAAAATGAAATAATAACAAAAACATCCAAAATATATGAACAATCCTATGCAAATCTACAAATAAAAAACTAATATTGTCCTCTTACCCTTCTGTCAATGCCAGCTGGTCCTGTTCTTTTCAGTTTTCACATACAGTCATTTATGGCTTAGTATTTTAATAGTAAAATGCTTCAATCACAATTTCAAGAATCCAGAAATGGGGTAGTTCACTGGAAGAAATATTACATTTGGCCATCTGAAAGGAAATCATGATTTCAGATGTACAACACATCTCTTCCTTGACCTTATAAGCTCCAATGTTTTTCAAAATGATTCTCACTGAAACTCAAGGTAAAGGAGTCTTCCTAAAAATGGAGAGAGGTATTTACATCAAACATTGCAGAGGTGTAGATACAAGGGATCATAATGTACCTGAATTGCAATCAAAATGTGAGTAAGCATTTTCAAATTGCCCTAGTCTTCTTTCGGCTGCTCCCATCAGGGGTCGCCACAGGAGATCAACTGTTTCCATTTCTTCCTGTCCTCTGCATCTGTCACACCATCCACCTGCATGTTCTCTCTCACAACATCCGTAAACCTTATCTTAGGCCTTCCTCTTTTCCTGTTATCTGGTAGCTTCATCCTTAGCATCCTTTTCCCAATATACTCAGCATCCCTCCTCAGCACATGTACAAACCAACGTAATCTTGCCTCTCTGGCTTTGTCTCCAAACCTTCCAACCTGGGCTGACCCTCTAATATACTTATTCCTAATCCTGTCTACCCTCGTCACACCCAGTGCAAATCTTAACATCTTTAACTCTGCCATGTCCAGCTCTGACTCCGGCCTTTTCGTCAATGCCACCGTCTCCAACCCATATAACATAGCTGGTCTCACTGCCATCTTGTAGACCCTCCCTTTCACTCTTACTGGTACCCGTCTGTCACAAATCACTCCTGACACTTTTCTCCACCCATTCCACCCTGCCTGCACTTTCTTCTTCATCTTGCTTCCACACTCACGATTACTCTGAACTGTTGATCCCAAGTATTTAAACTCATCCACCTTCGCCACCGCTACTCCCTGCATCCTCACCATTCCTCTATCCTCCTTATCATTCACACACATATATTCTGTCTTAGTCCTGCTGAACTTCATTCCTCTTCTCTCTAGAGCATATCTCCACCTCTCCAGGGTCTCCTCCACCTGTTCCCTACTCTCATTACACATTACAATGTCATCTGCAAACATCATAGTCCACGGGGACTCCTGTATGATCTTCTCTGTCAACCTGTCCATCACCATTGCAAATAAGAAAGGGCTCAGAGCTGATCCTTGATGTAATCCCACCTTCACCTTAAACACATCCATCACTCTCACCGCAGACCTCACCACTGTCACACTACCCTCGTCATAGCTCTCAACCTGTTAGCACAAAAAATCTGGGCAAAGACAAAAATATTGGGGGGACAAAGCCATAAAAATGGGGACAATTTTTAAATATTGCTCTTATAAACTTAGAAAGTTGCTAGAATAAGATGTATTGTGTTACCATGCATTTTCTGAAGGATATGAAGTCTTTAACTCAAATGCCTGTCATTATTTAGTGAATTCAGCCCTCACTGATTTGTCACAGAAATCCATAAAATCCCAAATTTTATGATGAACAGACCAAAAATATGAGGCAAAAATCTGGACAGTTGAGAGGTATGACCCTCGTACATATCCTGTACCACTCTTACATACTTCTCTGACATGCCCGACTTCCTCATAAAATACCACAACTCCTCTCTAGGCACCCTGTCATATGCTTTCTTTAAGTCCAAAAAGACACAATGCAACTCCTTCTGACCTCTGTACTTCTCCATCAACACTCTCAGAGCAAACATCGCACCTGTAGTGCTCTTTCCTGGCATGAAACCATATTGCTGCTCACTAATCATCGCCTCCCTTCTTAACTTAGCTTCCGCTACCCTTTTCCATAACTTCAAGCTGTAACTGATCAGTTTTATCCCTCTGTAGTTACTACAGCTCTGCACATCACCCTTATTCTTAAAAACAGGTACCAAAATACTTTTTCTCCATTCCTCAGGCATCCTTTCACTTTCCAAGATTTCATCAAACAATCTAGCTACAAACTCCACTGCCATTTCGCCTAAAAACTTCCATGCTTCCATGTGGATGTCATCTGGACCAACAGCCTTTCCATTCTTCATCCTCTTCATAGCTATCCTTACTTCCTCCTTGCTAATCCACTGCATTTCATGATTCACTATCTGCACATCATCCAGCTTTCTCTCTCTCTCATTCTCTTCATTCATTAGCCCCTCAAAGTACTCTTTCCATCTCCTCAACACACTCTCCTCACTTGTGAGTATGTTTCCCTCATTATCCTTTATCACCTTTACCTGCTGCACATCTTTACTAGCTTGGTCCATCTGTCTAGCCAATTGGTACAGGTCCTTTTCTCCCTCCTTAGTGTCCAACCTTTCATACAAATCTTTATACGCTTTATCCTTAGCCTTTGCCATCTCTCTCTTTGCCATGCACCTCATCTCCATATACTCCTGTCTACTTTCTTCATCTCTCTGACAATCCCACTTCTTCTTCACCAACCTCTTTCTCTATATACTCTCCTGTACTTCTTCATTCCACCACCAGGTCTCCTTGTCCTCCTTCCTCTTTCCAGATGTCACACCAAGCACCTTTCTAGCCATCTCCCTTACTAGCTCTGCTGTAGTTACCTAGCTATTCGGTAACTCTTCACTGCCACCCAGTGCTTGTCTTAACTCTTCCCCGAACTCCACCTCACAATTACCCTTTTTCAATTTCCACCATTTGATCCTTGGTGCTGCCATCACACTCATCCTCCTCTTCTTGATCACCAGTGTCATCCTACAAACCACCATCCTATGCTGCCTAACCACACTTTCCCCTGCCACCACTTTACAGTCTCCAATCTCCTTCAGACTGCCCTCCTACATAAGATATACTCCACCTGTATGCATCTCCCTCCACTCTTGTATGTCACCCTATGCTCCTCTCTCTTGTTAAAATACGTAATCACCACAGCCATGTCCATCCTTTTCACAAAATCCACTACCATCTGACCTTTTGCATTCCTCTCCTTAACACCATACCTACCCATCACTTCCTCATCCCCTCTGTTCCCTTCACCAATATGCCCATTGAAATCTGCTCCAATCACCACTCTCTCATCCTTGGGTACACTCATCACCACTTCATCCAACTCACTCCAAAATTTTTCTTTCTCATCCATCCAACCAACTTGTGGAGCATATGCACTAACAGCATTCATCATTACACCATCAATTTCCATCTTTATAAACATCACTCTATCCAACACTCTCTTCACCTCCAAAACACTCTTAGCATACGATTCCTTCAGGATAACTCCTACACCATTTCTCCTCCCATCCACACCATGATAAAACAATTTGCAGCCACTTCCAATACACCTAGCCTTGCTCCCCTTCCATATGGTCTCTTGCACACACAATATACCAACCTTCCTTCTGTCCATCATATCAGCTAGCTCTCTCCCTATACTAGTCATACTGCCAACATTTAAAGTTCCAAACCTCACTACCACAGTCCTAGCCTTTACCTGCCTTCGGGCATGCCTTTCCCCTCTTCTCCTCCTTCGGCCAACAGTAGCCCAATTTCTGCCAGCACCCTATTGGCTAACAGTACTTGTGGCGGTCATTGTTAACCTGGGCCTCAACAGATCTGGTATGTATATCTGTACTGTTGTCCGCATGTATGATTTGGCAAAATTTTACACTGGATGCCATTCCTGATGCAACCCTCCCCATTTATCCAGGCTTGGGACCGGCACAAAGAAATGCACTGGCTTGTGCATCCCCAGTGGCTGGTTTCATATTGCCCTAGTAATATTATGAATAGTGAGCATCAGGATCTAAATGACGTCTGTAAGATAGAACGTTAACTATTAGTAAAGAAAGAGTTTATCAAACAGAGCTTAGACCGTGTTAACAACCAGTGTGAGGACAACCTCAGATTAAAAATAAAAAATGTAGCAAAGTTCATTTTGGTAAACAAAACTGTTACCAATCTGACACTCTTGTAAAGGATCTGAGTACTCTTGTTCACAATTCATTATCATTGGACTATGTTGTCTCCACAGTAGTTTGAAAAGCGTTTGTTTAGTCCAACTAATTTCCAAAGACATCTCCAGTACATCTAAAGAAGCCTTTATTCCCCTTTATTCATATCTTACCAGACGCATTATTGAATGTAATGCATCTTTTGGCATGTAGTTATATAAAAGTGTCACACAACTTGAGCGATGTCAGAGATTCATAACTAAAAAGATCAGAGGCATCAAAAGTCTTAGTTATCAGGACAGACTGGCATCCCTTTGTCTGAACTCAGTCTCATGCAGACTGATACGTGGAGATCTATGTCTAGCCTTTTGGGCCATGAAAGATCTGATCCTATTTGATCTCCTTTTCCTTCATACAACTTACAGCACATCAAATACTTGGTTAAAGGAACTAAACCTTCATCAGAAAATAAATAACAAATGTTGACACGATTGATTCATATCCCAATGTATCTCTCACCTCTGGAACCCTTTCCACCTTCAAGGCAAACCTATATAATTTCATAGGCAGCCTCAAATTCTCTCCCTGTCTATTTTGTCTTGTGCTAGGCTTGAAACAGCATGCAGACCATTTGCCTAGTACCTACTTGTCAGCCTATAAACCTTATCATAGGTAATATGCACCTGAATTCATTGTACTCTAATATTTTTATCAGTTAAAGAACACTAGGATCAGATCAATGTAAAATAGCTTATTACACTCCCCACAAGACTCTAACATCTTAAGGTGATGCCTGACTCACGGCCATCTTCCTTGTGTAAATCTGATCTAGAACTCTTTCGAATACCCCCAGTAAGTTGTCTATTGCCATGCTTTAGTGATTAGGATGAAAGCAACAATGTTACTTGTGAACTATATTGTGGTGTGATTTCTCAAAGTAAGGAAGGTTCTTCTTCAGATCACCTTTGACTATACAGAGCAATTCTCTGTGTAAATATTTTTCTAGTCAATGTTCAACATGCATTCTGTTCTTCTTTTAGGAAAGGTGATAAGAGCTTCAGTGGCATGTATAAATGGACTGCAGATCAGTTCCAAACACACCTCAGAGAGACAGAGATAAAGTGGGAGATGAAGAGGTGAGAGTGACTTTCTAAGTGTGGTCTGGTCAGCTAACTCAGCAGGAGACTCTGTGTCCTCATGCCATGTCTCTAAAATGTGGAATGCCATTCCATTCCCTTTAAGAGTGGACTATTCACACAAATCCTTTAAAAAAGTCCTAAAAATGCATCTCATGGATAATTGGACGTGTTCTTGCCCCACCCCTTGCCAGATACTATTTCTTCTCACTTAATCCTATATTAATGAGTCCAGCTTTTCTTTCCACCCCAGTTGATGTTCTGAGCTTTCTTCTCATTACTATTTTATATTCATGCCCCTGCCTATCTTAGTTTGTCTGTGGTCTGTAATCTTTCTCAGTTAACTGTGTAATGTGCTCTTATTGTTATTGTTAAATGTTGCTGAATGTATGCTGCTTGTGTGCATTTATAAATTGTTGAAGTTTTTCCTTATTTTTTCCTGTACAATTAATTTGAAAATTGTATTGCAAAAACTTATTTATTGTTTTGTGCAAATTCACATGGAGCTTTTCTCCTCAGGGCCTCTGCTGAAAGGGGAATCTGCCCAGTTGAAGCATCCCAATAAACAAATGTAAATAAATAAATGTAATAAATATACAGGGAGAGACATCAGAAATAGTATATTACACACACGCACATGCACGCGTATACACACACACACACACACACACACACACACACACACACACACACACACACACACACACACACACACACGCGCACACACACACACACACCAAGTAGTATGAGGGCAAAGTATGTATAAGGAACATGGGGAAAGTGAAATTTTCATGTCACAATTCTTCGACACTCAAAAGCATTGATAGTGAGTCAAGTGAGCCTATAGATCATGCTCTCTGTATTGTACAGTTACTGCAGATGTCGACCAGAAACAGATAGTTATCTAACAGAGATAGTTGAATTTTTTATTAGACGACATCATTTCCTGGATTTTATGTATAAAAAGAGGTGTTTGGGAAGTCCTTCTTTTTCTGAGGAAGTTCACGAAATAAAAGTGAATGAAAGCACTAGAAATCATTTGGTCTCGTAGTGGTCTGTGAAGGTGTTCAGCTTAACAAGTTTTTTTAGTTTTAAGTTTGTTCGGGTTTCGTATTGTGAGTTATCTAACAGAGATGTTACATTTTACTTTGCAATTTATGATCATACTGTTAAAATTACTTTGCTAACTGCCAATCAGTGTTTTTGCAAAGGTATATATACAGTTCATTTTGGAACACTTAATTGAAAGCCAAAGCACCATATAGGTATATTTCCAGGTCTGATGCCTCCCTTTCTACAACATGCAGTGACCTCACATTTTGTTATATATTTTTTGTCCCTTTTGCCACTTTCCTTGGGCACCCAGTTGTTCCAGTTGTTTCCTTTGAGATTCAGCTCTCTGGAAAGAGACTACCATCCTGGTTGTAGGCAGTATAGAGTCCTATCCCCTACATGATTGCTCCAAGCTCACACACTTGGTGTTCAGACCTAGAGAGGCAAATATCCCCACCAGTATGATAACAAGCTTATTAAAGCTCCCATCATGTTGACGGGCAGGAAATAGGCATCACAAGGTTGGGTTAGTGTAATGTTTAAGGTGTTTATCACACAGACATAAGGTACAGAATTTAATTCTCAATTTTGGTCACTGGTTATTGGCTA